>NW_018744479.1:0-28506 GCF_001683475.1 Chenopodium quinoa
TACATTCTACAAAGCTAATTGAATCAAATGAAACTCAAACACATTCAAACAAAGCTATTTGAATCAAATGAGAGTCAAACATGTTCAAACAAAGCTAATTAAATCAAATAAAAGTCAAATACGTTCTACAAAGCTAATTGAATCAAATGAAAGTAAAAAACATTCAAACAAAGCTATTTGAATCAAATGAAAGTCAAATACATTCTACTAAGCTAATTGGATCAAATGAAAGTCAAACACATTCAAACAAAGCTATTTGAATCAAATAAAAGTCAAATACGTTCTAACAAAGCTAATTGAATCAAATAAAAGTGAAACACATTCAAAACAAAGCTATTTGAATTAAATGAAGAGTCAAAAACATTCAAACAAAGTTAAATTAAATCAAATAAAAAGTCAAATACATTCTACAAAGCTAATTGAATCAAATGAAAGTCAAACACATTCAAACAAAGCTAATTGAATCAAGTGAAAGTAAAATACATTCAATAAAGCTAATAGAATCTAATGAAAGTCAAACATATTCAAACAAAGCAAATTGAATCAAATGAAAGTCAAACACATTCAAACAAAGCTATTTTAATCAAATGAATGTCAAATATGTTCAACAAAGCTAATTGTATCAAATGAAAGTCAAACACATTAAAATAAAGCTATTTGAATCAAATGAAAGTCAAACGCATTGAAACAAAGTTATTTAAATCAAATGAAAGTGAAATGCATTCTACAAAAGCTAATTGAATCAAATGAAAGTTAAACGCATTCTAACAAAGCTATTTGAATCAATGACAGTCAAATACATTCTACAAAGCTAATTGAATCAAATGAAAGTCAAACTCATTCTAACAAAGCTAATTGAATCAAATGAAAGTCAAATACATTCTACAAAGCTAATTGAATCAAATGAAAGTCAAACACATTCAAATAAAGCTATTTGAATCAAATGAAAGTCAAACACATTCAAACAAAGCTATTTTAATTAAATGAATGTCAAATACATTCTACAAAGCTAATTTAATCAAATGAAAGTCAAACACATTCAAATAAAGCTATTTGAATCAAACGAAAGTCAAATACATTCTACAAAGCTAATTAAATCAAATGAAAGTCAAACACATTCAAACAAAGCTATTTGAATAAAATGAGAGTCACATAAATTCAAACAAAGCTAATTAAATCAAATAAAAGTAAAATACATTTTACAAAGCTAATTGAATCAAATGAAAGTCAAACACATTCAAACAAAGCCTTTTAAATCAAATAAAAGTCAAACACATTCAAAAACAGCTTTTTAATTTAAATGAAAGTCAAACACATTCAAACAACGCTATATAAATCAAATGAAAGTGAAATGCAATCTACAAAGCAAATTGAATCAAATGAAATTCAATCACATTCAAACAAAGCTATTTGAATCAAAAGAAAGTCAAATACATTCTACAAAGCTAATTGAATCAAATGAAACTCAAACACATTCAAACAAAGCTATTTGAATCTAATGAGAGTGAAACATGTTCAAACAAAGCTAATTAAATCAAATAAAAGTCAAATACATTCTACAAAGCTAATTGAATCAAATGAAAGTCAAAAAACATTCAAACAAAGCTATTTGAATCAAATGAAAGTCAAATACATTCAACAAAGCTAATTGTATCAAATGAAAGTCAAACACATTCAAATAAAGCTATTTGAATCAAATGAAAGTCAAACGCATTGAAACAAAGTTATTTAAATCAAATGAAAGTGAAATGCATTCTACAAAGCTAATTGAATCAAATGAAAGTTAAACGCATTCTAACAAAGCTATTTGAATCAATGACAGTCAAATACATTCTACAAAGCTAATTGAATCAAATGAAAGTCAAACTCATTCAAACAAAGCTAATTGAATCAAATGAAAGTCAAATACATTCTACAAAAGCTAATTGAATCAAATGAAAGTCAAACACATTCAAATAAAAGCTATTTGAATCAAATGAAAGTCAAACACATTCAAACAAAGCTATTTTAATTAAATGAATGTCAAATACATTCTACAAAGCTAATTGAATCAAATGAAAGTCAAACACATTCAAATAAAGCTATTTGAATCAAATGAAAGTCAAATACATTCTACAAAGCTAATTGAATCAAATGAAAGTCAAACACATTCAAACAAAGCTATTTGAATAAAATGAGAGTCAAATAAATTCAAACAAAGCTAATTAAATCAAATAAAAGTAAAATACATTTTACAAAGCTAATTGAATCAAATGAAAGTCAAACACATTCAAACAAAGCCTTTTTAAATCAAATAAAAGTCAAACACATTCAAAAACAGCTTTTTAATTTAAATGAAAGTCAAACACATTCAAACAAAGCTATATAAATCAAATGAAAGTGAAATGCAATCTACAAAGCAAATTGAATCAAATGAAATTCAATCACATTCAAACAAAGCTATTTGAATCAAATGAAAGTCAAATACATTCTACAAAGCTAATAGAATAAAATGAAAGTCAAACACATTCAAACAAAGCTAATTGAATCAAATGAAAGTCAAATACATTCAATAAAGCTAATAGAATCAAATGAAAGTCAAACACATTCAAACAAAGCAAATTGAATCAAATGAAAGTCAAACACATTCAAACAAAGCTATTTTAATCAAATGAATGTCTAATACGTTCAACAAAGCTAATTGTATCAAATCAAAGTCAAACAAATTAAAATAAAGCTATTTGAATCAACTGAAAGTCAAACGCATTGAAATAAAGTTATTTAAATCAAATGAAAGTGAAATGCATTCTACAAAGCTAATTGAATCAAATGAAAGTTAAACGCATTCAAACAAAGCTATTTTAATCAATGACAGTCAAATACATTCTACAAAGCTAATTGAATCAAATGAAAGTCAAACTCATTCAAACAAAGCTAATTGAATCAAATGAAAGTCAAATACATTCTACAAAGCTAATTGAATCAAATGAAAGTCAAACACATTCAAATAAAGCTATTTGAATCAAATGAAAGTCAAACACATTCAAACAAAGCTATTTTAATTAAATGAATGTCAAATACATTCTACAAAGCTAATTGAATCAAATGAAAGTCAAACACATTCAAATAAAGCTATTTGAATCAAATGAAAGTCAAATACATTCTACAAAAGCTAATTGAATCAAATGAAAGTCAAACACATTCAAACAAAGCTATTTGAATCAAATGAGAGTCAAATAAATTCAAACAAGGCTAATTAAATCAAATAAAAGTAAAATACATTCTACAAAGCTAATTGCATCAAATGAAAAGTCAAACACATTCAAACAAAGCCTTTTAAATCAACTGAAAGTCAAACACATTCAAAAAAAGCTTTTTAATTTAAATGATAGTCAAACACATTCATACACAGCTATATAAATCAAATGAAAGTGAAATGCATTCTACAAAGCAAATTGAATTAAATGAAATTCAAACACATTCAAACAAAGCTATTTGAATCAAATGACAGCCAAATACATTCTAAAAAGCTAATTGAATCAAATGAAAGTCAAACACATTCAAACAAAGCTATTTGAATCAAATGAAAGTCAAATACATTCTACAAAGCTAATTGAATCAAATGAAAGTCAAACACATTCAAAAAAAGCTATTTAAATCAAATGAAAGTCAAACACATTCAAACAAAGATTTTGAATCAAATGAAAGTCAAATACATTCTACAAATCTAATTGAATCAAATGAAAGTCAAACACATTCAAATAAAGCTATTTGAATCAAATGAAAGTCAAATACATTCTACAAAGCTAATTGAATCAAATGAAAGTCAAACACATTTAAAACAAAGCTATTTGAATCAAAGGAGAGTCAAATAAATTCAAACAAAGCTAATTAAATCAAATAAAAGTAAAATACATTTTAACAAAGCTAATTGAATCAAATGAAAGTCAAACACATTCAAACAAAGCCTTTTAAATCAAATAAAAGTCAAACACATTCAAAAACAGCTTTTTAATTTAAATGAAAGTCAAACACATTCAAACAAAGCTATATAAATCAAATGAAAGTGAAATACAATCTACAAAGCAAATTGAATCAAATGAAATTCAATCACATTCAAACTAAGCTATTTGAATCAAATGAAAGTCAAATACGTTCTACAAAGCTAATTGAATCAAATGAAACTTAAACACATTCAAACAAAGCTATTTGAATCAAATGAGAGTCAAACATGTTCAAACAAAGCTAATTAAATCAAATAAAAGTCAAATACATTCTACAAAGCTAATTGAATCAAATGAAAGTCAAAAACATTCAAACAAAGCTATTTGAATCAAATGAAAGTCAAATACATTCAACAAAGCTAATAGAATTAAATTAAAGTCAAACACATTCAAACAAAGCTAATTGAATCAAATGAAAGTCAAACACATTCAAACAAAGATTTCGAATCAAATGAAAGTCAAATACATTCTACAAAGCTAATTGAATCAAATGAAAGTCAAACACATTCAAATAAAGCTATTTGAATCAAATGAAAGTCAAATACATTCTACAAAGCTAATTGAATCAAATGAAAGTCAAACACATTCAAACAAAGCTGTTTGAATCAAATGAGAGTCAAACAAATTCAAACAAAGCTAATTAAATAAAATAAAAGTAAAATACAGTCTACAAAGCTAATTGAATCAAATGAAAGTCAAACACATTCAAACAAAGTCTTTTAAATCAAATGAAAGTCAAACACATTCAAAAAAAGATTTTTAATTTAAATGAAAGTCAAAACACATTCAAACAAAGCTATATAAATCAAATGAAAGTGAAATGCATTCTACAAAGCAAATTGAATTAAATGAAATTCAAACACATTCAAACAAAGCTATTTGAATCAAATGACAGTAAAATACATTCTACAAAGCTAATTGAATCAATTGAAAGTCAAACACATTCAAACAAAGCTATTTGAATCAAATGAAAGTCAAATACATTCTACAAAGCTAATTGAATCAAATGAAAGTCAAACAAATTCAAACAAAGCTAATTGAATCAAATGAAAGTCAAACACATTCAAACAAAGCTATTTTAATTAAATGAATGTCAAATACATTCTACAAAGCTAATTGAATCAAATGAAAGTGAAACACATTCAAACAAAGCTATTTGAAGAAAATGAAAGTCAAAATACATTCTACAAAGCAAATTGAAACAAATGAAAGTCAAACACAGTCAAACAATGTTATTTGACTCAAATGAAAGTCAAATACATTCTACAAAGCTAATTGAATCAAATGAAAGTCAAACACATTCAAACAAAGCTATTTGAATCAAATGAAAGTCAAACACATTCAAACAAAGATTTTGAATCAAATGAAAGTCAAATACATTCTACAAAGCTAATTGAATCAAATGAAAGTCAAACACATTCAAATAAAGCTATTTGAATCAAATGAAAGTCAAATACATTCTACAAAGCTAATTGAATCAAATGAAAGTCAAACACATTCAAACAAAGCTATTTGAATCAAAGGAGAGTAAAATAAATTCAAACAAAGCTAATTAAATCAAATAAAAGTAAAATACATTCTACAAAGCTAATTGAATCAAATGAAAGTCAAACACATTCAAACAAAGCCTTGTAAATCAAATAAAAGTCAAACACATTCAAAAAAAGCTTTTTAATTTAAATGAAAGTCAAACACATTCAAACAAAGCTATATAAATCAAATGAAAGGGAAAAACATTCAAACAAAGCAAATTGAATCTAATGAAATTCAATCACATTCAAACAAAGCTATTTGAATCAAATGAAAGTCAAATACATTCTACAAAGCTAATAGAATAAAATGAAAGTCAAACACATTCAAACAAAGCTAATTGAATCAAATGAAAGTCAAATACATTCAATAAAGCTAATAGAATCAAATGAAAGTCAAACACATTCAAACAAAGCAAATTGAATCAAATGAAAGTCAAACACATTCAAACAAAGCTATTTTAATCAAATGAATGTCTAATACGTTCAACAAAGCTAATTGTATCAAATCAAAGTCAAACACATTAAAATAAAGCTATTTGAATCAAATGAAAGTCAAACGCATTGAAATAAAGTTATTTAAATCAAATGAAAGTGAAATGCATTCTACAAAGCTAATTGAATCAAATGAAAGTTAAACGCATTCAAACAAAGCTATTTGAATCAAATGAGAGTCAAATACATTCTACAAAGCTAATTGAATCAAATGAAAGTCAAACTCATTCAAACAAAGCTAATTGAATCAAATGAAAGTCAAATACATTCTACAAAGCTAATTGAATCAAATGAAAGTCAAACACATTCAAATAAAGCTATTTGAATCAAATGAAAGTCAAACACATTCAAACAAAGCTATTTTAATTAAATGAATGTCAAATACATTCTACAAAGCTAATTGAATCAAATGAAAGTCAAACACATTCAAATAAAGCTATTTGAATCAAATGAAAGTCAAATACATTCTACAAAGCTAATTGAATCAAATGAAAGTCAAACACATTCAAACAAAGCTATTTGAATCAAATGAGAGTCAAATAAATTCAAACAAGGCTAATTAAATCAAATAAAAGTAAAATACATTCTACAAAGCTAATTGCATCAAATGAAAAGTCAAACACATTCAAACAAAGCCTTTTAAATCAACTGAAAGTCAAACACATTCAAAAAAAGCTTTTTAATTTAAATGATAGTCAAACACATTCATACACAGCTATATAAATCAAATGATAGTGAAATGCATTCTACAAAGCAAATTGAATTAAATGAAATTCAAACACATTCAAACAAAGCTATTTGAATCAAATGACAGCCAAATACATTCTAAAAAGCTAATTGAATCAAATGAAAGTCAAACACATTCAAACAAAGCTATTTGAATCAAATGAAAGTCAAATACATTCTACAAAGCTAATTGAATCAAATGAAAGTCAAACACATTCAAACAAAGCTATTTAAATCAAATGAAAGTCAAACACATTCAAACAAAGATTTTGAATCAAATGAAAGTCAAATACATTCTACAAATCTAATTGAATCAAATGAAAGTCAAACACATTAGAATAAAGCTATTTGAATCAAATGAAAGTCAAATACATTCTACAAAGCTAATTGAATCAAATGAAAGTCAAACACATTTAAACAAAGCTATTTGAATCAAAGGAGAGTCAAATAAATTCAAACAAAGCTAATTAAATCAAATAAAAGTAAAATACATTTTACAAAGCTAATTGAATCAAATGAAAGTCAAACACATTCAAACAAAGCCTTTTAAATCAAATAAAAGTCAAACACATTCAAAAACAGCTTTTTAATTTAAATGAAAGTCAAACACATTCAAACAAAGCTATATAAATCAAATGAAAGTGAAATACAATCTACAAAGCAAATTGAATCAAATGAAATTCAATCACATTCAAACTAAGCTATTTGAATCAAATGAAAGTCAAATACGTTCTACAAAGCTAATTGAATCAAATGAAACTTAAACACATTCAAACAAAGCTATTTGAATCAAATGAGAGTCAAACATGTTCAAACAAAGCTAATTAAATCAAATAAAAGTCAAATACATTCTACAAAGCTAATTGAATCAAATGAAAGTCAAAAACATTCAAACAAAGCTATTTGAATCAAATGAAAGTCAAATACATTCTACTAAGCTAATTGGATCAAATGAAAGTCAAACACATTCAAACAAAGCTGTTTGAATCAAATGAGAGTCAAACAAATTCTAACAAAGCTAATTAAATAAAATAAAAGTAAAATACAGTCTACAAAGCTAATTGAATCAAATGAAAGTCAAACACATTCAAACAAAGTCTTTTTAAATCAAATGAAAGTCAAACACATTCAAAAAAAGATTTTTTATTTAAATGAAAGTCAAACACATTCAAACAAAGCTATATAAATCAAATGAAAGTGAAATGCATTCTACAAAGCAAATTGAATTAAATGAAATTCAAACACATTCAAACAAAGCTATTTGAATCAAATGACAGTAAAATACATTCTACAAAGCTAATTGAATCAATTGAAAGTCAAACACATTCAAACAAAGCTATTTGAATCAAATGAAAGTCAAATACATTCTGCAAAGCTAATTGAATCAAATGAAAGTCAAACAAATTCAAACAAAGCTAATTGAATGAAATGAAAGTCAAACACATTCAAACAAAGCTATTTTAATTAAATGAATGTCAAATACATTCTACAAAGCTAATTGAATCAAATGAAAGTGAAACACATTCAAATAAAGCTATTTGAAGAAAATGAAAGTCAAATACATTCTACAAAGCAAATTGAAACAAATGAAAGTCAAACACAGTCAAACAATGTTATTTGACTCAAATGAAAGTCAAATACATTCTACAAAGCTAATTGAATCTAATGAAAGTCAAACACATTCAAACAAAGCTATTTAAATCAAATGAAAGTCAAACACATTCAAACAAAGATTTTGAATCAAATGAAAGTCAAATACATTCTACAAAGCTAATTGAATCAAATGAAAGTCAAACACATTCAAATAAAGCTATTTGAATCAAATGAAAGTCAAATACATTCTACAAAGCTAATTGAATCAAATGAAAGTCAAACACATTCAAACAAAGCTATTTGAATCAAAGGAGAGTCAAATAAATTCAAACAAAGCTAATTAAATCAAATAAAAGTAAAATACATTCTACAAAGCAAATTGAATTAAATGAAATTCAAACACATTCAAACAAAGCTATTTGAATCAAATGACAGTAAAATACATTCTACAAAGCTAATTGAATCAATTGAAAGTCAAACACATTCAAACAAAGCTATTTGAATCAAATGAAAGTCAAATACATTCTGCAAAGCTAATTGAATCAAATGAAAGTTAAACAAATTCAAACAAAGCTAATTGAATTAAATGAAAGTCAAACACATTCAAACAAAGCTATTTTAATTAAATGAATGTCAAATACATTCTACAAAGCTAATTGAATCAAATGAAAGTGAAACACATTCAAATAAAGCTATTTGAAGAAAATGAAAGTCAAATACATTCTACAAAGCAAATTGAAACAAATGAAAGTCAAACACAGTCAAACAATGTTATTTGACTCAAATGAAAGTCAAATACATTCTACAAAGCTAATTGAATCTAATGAAAGTCAAACACATTCAAACAAAGCTATTTGAATCAAATGAAAGTCAAACACATTCAAACAAAGATTTTGAATCAAATGAAAGTCAAATACATTCTACAAAGCTAATTGAATCAAATGAAAGTCAAACACATTCAAATAAAGCTATTTGAATCAAATGAAAGTCAAATACATTCTACAAAGCTAATTGAATCAAATGAAAGTCAAACACATTCAAACAAAGCTATTTGAATCAAAGGAGAGTCAAATAAATTCAAACAAAGCTAATTAAATCAAATAAAAGTAAAATACATTCTACAAAGCTAATTGAATCAAATGAAAGTCAAACACATTCATACAAAGCCTTTTAAATCAAATAAAAGTCAAACACATTCAAAAAAAGCTTTTTAATTTAAATGAAAGTCAAACACATTCAAACAAAGCTATATAAATCAAATGAAAGGGAAAAACATTCAAACAAAGCAAATTGAATATAATGAAATTCAATCACATTCAAACAAAGCTATTTGAATCAAATGAAAGTCAAATACATTCTACAGAGCTAATTGAATAAAATGAAAGTCAAACACATTCAAACACAACTAATTGAATCAAATGAAAGTCAAATACATTCAATAAAGCTAATAGAATCTAATGAAAGTCAAACACATTCAAACAAAGCAAATTGAATCAAATGAAAGTCAAACACATTCAAACAAAGCTATTTTAATCAAATGAATGTCAAATACGTTCAACAAAGCTAATTGTATCAAATCAAAGTCAAACACATTAAAATAAAGCTATTTGAATCAAATGAAAGTCAAACGCATTGAAACAAAGTTATTTAAATCAAATGAAAGTGAAATGCATTCTACAAAGCTAATTGAATCAAATGAAAGTTAAACGCATTCAAACAAAGCTATTTGAATCAAATGAGAGTCAAATACATTCTACAAAGCTAATTGAATCAAATGAAAGTGAAACTCATTCAAACAAAGCTAATTGAATCAAATGAAAGTCAAATACATTCTACAAAGCTAATTGAATCAAATGAAAGTCAAACACATTCAAATAAAGCTATTTGAATCAAATGAAAGTCAAACACATTCAAACAAAGCTATTTTAATTAAATGAATGTCAAATACATTCTACAAAGCTAATTGAATCAAATGAAAGTCAAACACATTCAAATAAAGCTATTTGAATCAAATGAAAGTCAAATACATTCTACAAAGCTAATTGAATCAAACGAAAGTCAAACACATTCAAACAAAGCTATTTGAATCAAATGAGAGTCAAATAAATTCAAACAAGGCTAATTAAATCAAATAAAAGTAAAATACATTCTACAAAGCTAATTGCATCAAATGAAAAGTCAAACACATTCAAACAAAGCCTTTTAAATCAACTGAAAGTCAAACACATTCAAAAAAAGCTTTTTAATTTAAATGATAGTCAAACACATTCATACACAGCTATATAAATCAAATGAAAGTGAAATGCATTCTACAAAGCAAATTGAATTAAATGAAATTCAAACACATTCAAACAAAGCTATTTGAATCAAATGACAGCCAAATACATTCTAAAAAGCTAATTGAATCAAATGAAAGTCAAACACATTCAAACAAAGCTATTTGAATCAAATGAAAGTCAAATACATTCTACAAAGCTAATTGAATCAAATGAAAGTCAAACACATTCAAACAAAGCTATTTAAATCAAATGAAAGTCAAACACATTCAAACAAAGATTTTGAATCAAATGAAAGTCAAATACATTCTACAAATCTAATTGAATCAAATGAAAGTCAAACACATTCAAATAAAGCTATTTGAATCAAATGTAAGTCAAATACATTCTACAAAGCTAATTGAATCAAATGAAAGTCAAACACATTTAAACAAAGTTATTTGAATCAAAGGAGAGTCAAATAAATTCAAACAAAGCTAATTAAATCAAATAAAAGTAAAATACATTTTACAAAGCTAATTGAATCAAATGAAAGTCAAACACATTCAAACAAAGCCTTTTAAATCAAATAAAAGTTAAACACATTCAAAAACAGCTTTTTAATTTAAATGAAAGTCAAACACATTCAAACAAAGCTATTTGAATCAAATGACAATCAAACACATTCTACAAAGCTAATTGAATCAATTGAAAGTCAATCACATTCAAACAAAGCTATTTGAATCAAATGAAAGTCAAATACATTCTACAAAGCTAATTGAATCAAATGAAAGTCAAACACATTCAAACAAAGCTATTTAAATCAAATGAAAGTCAATCACATTCAAACAAAGATTTTGAATCAAATGAAAGTCAAATACATTCTACAAATCTAATTGAATCAAATGAAAGTCAAACACATTCAAATAAAGCTATTTGAATCAAATGAAAGTCAAATACATTCTACAAAGCTAATTGAATCAAATGAAAGTCAAACACATTTAAACAAAGCTATTTGAATCAAAGGAGAGTCAAATAAATTCAAACAAAGCTAATTAAATCAAATAAAAGTAAAATACATTTTACAAAGCTAATTGAATCAAATGAAAGTCAAACACATTCAAACAAAGCCTTTTAAATCAAATAAAAATCAAACACATTCAAAAACAGCTTTTTAATTTAAATGAAAGTCAAACACATTCAAACAAAGCTATATAAATCAAATGAAAGTGAAATACAATCTACAAAGCAAATTGAATCAAATGAAATTCAATCACATTCAAACTAAGCTATTTGAATAAAATGAAAGTCAAATACGTTCTACAAAGCTAATTGAATCAAATGAAACTTAAACACATTCAAACAAAGCTATTTGAATCAAATGAGAGTCAAACATGTTCAAACAAAGCTAATTAAATCAAATAAAAGTCAAATACATTCTACAAAGCTAATTGAATCAAATGAAAGTCAAAAAACATTCAAACAAAGCTATTTGAATCAAATGAAAGTCAAATACATTCTACTAAGCTAATTGGATCAAATGAAAGTCAAACACATTCAAACAAAGCTGTTTGAATCAAATGAGAGTCAAACAAATTCAAACAAAGCTAATTAAATAAAATAAAAGTAAAATACAGTCTACAAAGCTAATTGAATCAAATGAAAGTCAAACACATTCAAACAAAGTCTTTTAAATCAAATGAAAGTCAAACACATTCAAAAAAAGATTTTTTATTTAAATGAAAGTCAAACACATTCAAACAAAGCTATATAAATCAAATGAAAGTGAAATGCATTCTACAAAGCAAATTGAATTAAATGAAATTCAAACACATTCAAACAAAGCTATTTGAATCAAATGACAGTAAAATACATTCTACAAAGCTAATTGAATCAATTGAAAGTCAAACACATTCAAACAAAGCTATTTGAATCAAATGAAAGTCAAATACATTCTGCAAAGCTAATTGAATCAAATGAAAGTCAAACAAATTCAAACAAAGCTAATTGAATCAAATGAAAGTCAAACACATTCAAACAAAGCTATTTTAATTAAATGAATGTCAAATACATTCTACAAAGCTAATTGAATCAAATGAAAGTGAAACACATTCAAATAAAGCTATTTGAAGAAAATGAAAGTCAAATACATTCTACAAAGCAAATTGAAACAAATGAAAGTCAAACACAGTCAAACAATGTTATTTGACTCAAATGAAAGTCAAATACATTCTACAAAGCTAATTGAATCTAATGAAAGTCAAACACATTCAAACAAAGCTATTTAAATCAAATGAAAGTCAAACACATTCAAACAAAGATTTTGAATCAAATGAAAGTCAAATACATTCTACAAAGCTAATTGAATCAAATGAAAGTCAAACACATTCAAATAAAGCTATTTGAATCAAATGAAAGTCAAATACATTCTACAAAGCTAATTGAATCAAATGAAAGTCAAACACATTCAAACAAAGCTATTTGAATCAAAGGAGAGTCAAATAAATTCAAACAAAGCTAATTAAATCAAATAAAAGTAAAATACATTCTACAAAGCTAATTGAATCAAATGAAAGTCAAACACATTCATACAAAGCCTTTTAAATCAAATAAAAGTCAAATACATTCTACAAAGCTAATTGAATCAAATGAAAGTCAAACACATTCAAATAAAGCTATTTGAATCAAATGAAAATCAAATACATTCTACAAAGCTAATTGAATCAAATGAAAGTCAAACACATTCAAACAAAGCTATTTGAATCAAAGGAGAGTCAAATAAATTCAAACAAAGCTAATTAAATCAAATAAAAGTAAAATACATTCTACAAAGCTAATTGAATCAAATGAAAGTCAAACACATTCATACAAAGCCTTTTAAATCAAATAAAAGTCAAACACATTCAAAAAAAGCTTTTTAATTTAAATGAAAGTCAAACACATTCAAACAAAGCTATATAAATCAAATGAAAGGGAAAAACATTCAAACAAAGCAAATTGAATATAATGAAATTCAATCACATTCAAACAAAGCTATTTGAATCAAATGAAAGTCAAATACATTCTGCAGAGCTAATTGAATAAAATGAAAGTCAAACACATTCAAACACAGCTAATTGAATCAAATGAAAGTCAAATACATTCAACAAAGCTAATAGAATCTAATGAAAGTCAAACACATTCAAACAAAGCAAATTGAATCAAATGAAAGTCAAACACATTCAAACAAAGCTATTTTAATCAAATGAATGTCAAATACGTTCAACAAAGCTAATTGTATCAAATCAAAGTCAAACACATTAAAATAAAGCTATTTGAATCAAATGAAAGTCAAACGCATTGAAACAAAGTTATTTAAATCAAATGAAAGTGAAATGCATTCTACAAAGCTAATTGAATCAAATGAAAGTTAAACGCATTCAAACAAAGCTATTTGAATCAAATGAGAGTCAAATACATTCTACAAAGCTAATTGAATCAAATGAAAGTGAAACTCATTCAAACAAAGCTAATTGAATCAAATGAAAGTCAAATACATTCTACAAAGCTAATTGAATCAAATGAAAGTCAAACACATTCAAATAAAGCTATTTGAATCAAATGAAAGTCAAACACATTCAAACAAAGCTATTTTAATTAAATGAATGTCAAATACATTCTACAAAGCTAATTGAATCAAATGAAAGTCAAACACATTCAAATAAAGCTATTTGAATCAAATGAAAGTCAAATACATTCTACAAAGCTAATTGAATCAAATGAAAGTCAAACACATTCAAACAAAGCTATTTGAATCAAATGAGAGTCAAATAAATTCAAACAAGGCTAATTAAATCAAATAAAAGTAAAATACATTCTACAAAGCTAATTGCATCAAATGAAAAGTCAAACACATTCAAACAAAGCCTTTTAAATCAACTGAAAGTCAAACACATTCAAAAAAAGCTTTTTAATTTAAATGATAGTCAAACACTGATGTGGATTTAAACCCCTTAACTTAATAAAGAATCTAAAATCACACAAGTAACACAAGCCCTTCGAATTTCCTAAGAAAATCGAACAACTTAAGAATAACGAACCGGATATGACTTTGAAAACGACCACTCCTGGAACGAATTCAACGCCTCTCAAATTACCTAGACCACTCCTGGAACTAAGTACTTTGATGAACAAAACTTAGACTACTCCTAGAACTAAGAATTGAACGTTCTAATTATCAAAACAACTCCTTGAATTGAAAACTAGCAAAAGAATTTGTAAGCAATTAAGCAAAACAAACAATAAACTTGTATTGAATTTTCTGGTTTTGGTTGTGTATACAAAGCCACGAAAAATCCCTTATTTATAGACTAAACTAACTATTCCTAAGTCTATTCGAACTAGGAAAAAAACCCTAGCCTTGATCCCCAAGTATCCTAGATAGAATAGGAAAACCAATTCTAATGGAACTAGGAAACTAGTAATAAGACTAGTTCTAATTAAACTAAAACTTCTTAAAACAATTCCTAATTGACTTAGAAATTATTTTAAACTAAATTAACAGAAATTAAGAAGATTCCTAATTGCTTAAACCAAGAAAAACCCTTTCAAGTGAAAGGTAAAAAACTTGCAAGCAAAAACTCTAGAAAAAACTAAGTTAGGAAAATCTTTCTTTTCGTACTGCCGCCGAACCACCACCTCACGCGCCGCCATCATCGACACGCGCCCCACCGCCGTGTAGCTGGA
This sequence comes from Chenopodium quinoa, assembly GCF_001683475.1. Classification (NCBI taxonomy): domain Eukaryota; kingdom Viridiplantae; phylum Streptophyta; class Magnoliopsida; order Caryophyllales; family Amaranthaceae; genus Chenopodium; species Chenopodium quinoa. Next base: position 15,307 of record NW_018744479.1, read on the forward strand.
CTCAGGCCGGAGCTAGGGAGCCGGCGCGTGGCACCCAGATCGGCGCGTCGCCGCCGCTGCCGTCGTCGGAACCCAACTGGACCTTGACTTCTTCTTCAATGGCTGCGCATGTTAACCATTCTTGATTCTTTACTCCAAGCTCAAACCCTATTGGCCTTAAAACCAATATGATTGGCTCTTCAAAAGAATTTCCCTCTTGATCCACATCATTCTCCCCCTCTTCAAAAGAATTTGTCCTCAAATTCGCATCATCCATGTAAGGAGAACAATTCCATGAAACCATCCAAATTCGACGAATACAAGCCAAAAGAACTATTACCTCAACGCTAGCAATTTTAAGCAATGTAACAACATCACCACGAGCAAGGCAATATTTTAGAAACAACCAATTCTCAATTTGGTCCTTGGTCTTCGAAGTTGACCATAAGAACACTTTAGGCTTCATGATATTTTTCTCATGTATGACTAACAATTTCTTCTCTTTATGCATGCCTAATGAATCCACCACTTCTAAAGAAACCATTAAATTATTATCTTGATTCACGAATGGCTCCTCAATAGTATCAAAAACCTTTTCCGACACCACCATTGGTAGATCATTATGAATAATCTGATCTTGAACAACGTCACACACAATTGGAACATCAATTGTTTCACTCACCTTTTCTTCGAGCTCTTTAGCACCTACATGTTCCTCTTCCTTATCCTTTTGACAATCTTCCTCCATCTCTTTAACTTTAACGCGGCATGGAATAATAGTTAAAGGAATAAGTTTGAACCTCTTGTTTCCCACCTTGACCGAATATGTGTTGGCCACACCATCATGTTTAACATGTCGATCAAATTGCCATGGTCTTCCTAAAAGAACGTGACAAGCACTCATAGGAATCACATCGCACCATAATTCTTCCTTGTAATTGCCAATGGAGAAATTCACCAAAGCTTGTTGTTCTACATGAAAACCCATAGAATTATCTAGCCAACCCAACTTATATGGTTTTTCATGATCTCTTGTAGGAAGTTGGAGTTTAGTAACCATCTCTGTAGACGCTACATTGGTACACGAACCACTATCAATGATCACCCTACAAGTTCTATCAACAACTTTGCATCGAGTATGAAACAAACTATCTTGTTGACCTTGAAAAATAATTTCTTCATGTAAATTCAGTCGCTCCATAAGCATATGTTTGTTACCAAAGCCAAAATCTACGTTATCATCTTCATGTTTTTTCTTCTTTTTATGACCTTGAAGTAACTTTGCAAATTCATCCATAGATTTTCGGATCCCTTCCTCCATAATTATGTGAAAAAAACAGAAATAAAAGAACCCTTATCCACACAGGTATATCCCACAAAAATCGCAACACAACTTGGAACAAAATCGCACACAACGAGCAATAAGTATTAAATCGGACCAAAACTGACACAGTTGCGGAAAACAGTCCAGTTTAATAGCAAACGAACTCGAAAAATTCCGAAATTTCACAGGCAGAAATTAGACAAAATTTCACCCAAAATCAAAAAAAGAATCACCTGAAAAGACCTTGTAACGAAGGAGAACGAGCCTTCTGAAGTTGACAGAAAAACTGGTTATCCGAGAACAAGTGCGATTTGATGAACGAATTGTTGAACGATCAAAACCCCTGAAATCTGATACCAATTTGATGTGGTATCACACAAGCTCTGATACCAATTTGATTTGGATTTAAACCCTTAACTTAATAAAGAATCTAAAATCACACAAGTAACACAAGCCCTTCGAATTTCCTAAGAAAATCGAACAACTTAAGAATAACGAACCGGATATGACTTTGAAAACGACCACTCCTGGAACGAATTCAACGCCTCTCAAATTACCTAGACCACTCCTGGAACTAAGTACTTTGATGAACAAAACTTAGACTACTCCTAGAACTAAGAATTGAACGTTCTAATTATCAAAACAACTCCTTGAATTGAAAACTAGCAAAAGAATTTGTAAGCAATTAAGCAAAACAAACAATAAACTTGTATTGAATTTTCTGGTTTTGGTTGTGTATACAAAGCCACGAAAAATCCCTTATTTATAGACTAAACTAACTATTCCTAAGTCTATTCGAACTAGGAAAAAAACCCTAGCCTTGATCCCCAAGTATCCTAGATAGAATAGGAAAACCAATTCTAATGGAACTAGGAAACTAGTAATAAGACTAGTTCTAATTAAACTAAAACTTCTTAAAACAATTCCTAATTGACTTAGAAATTATTTTAAACTAAATTAACAGAAATTAAGAAGATTCCTAATTGCTTAAACCAAGAAAAACCCTTTCAAGTGAAAGGTAAAAACTTGCAAGCAAAAACTCTAGAAAAAACTAAGTTAGGAAAATCTTTCTTTTCGTACTGCCGCCGAACCACCACCTCACGCGCCGCCATCATCGACACGCGCCCCACCGCCGTGTAGCTGGACTCAGGCCGGAGCTAGGGAGCCGGCGCGTGGCACCCAGATCGGCGCGTCGCCGCCGCTGCCGTCGTCGGAACCCAACTGGACCTTGACTTCTTCTTCAATGGCTGCGCATGTTAACCATTCTTGATTCTTTACTCCAAGCTCAAACCCTATTGGCCTTAAAACCAATATGATTGGCTCTTCAAAAGAATTTCCCTCTTGATCCACATCAAACACATTCATACACAGCTATATAAATCAAATGAAAGTGAAATGCATTCTACAAAGCAAATTGAATTAAATGAAATTCAAACACATTCAAACAAAGCTATTTGAATCAAATGACAGCCAAATACATTCTAAAAAGCTAATTGAATCAAATGAAAGTCAAACACATTCAAACAAAGCTATTTGAATCAAATGAAAGTCAAATACATTCTACAAAGCTAATTGAATCAAATGAAAGTCAAACACATTCAAACAAAGCTATTTAAATCAAATGAAAGTCAAACACATTCAAACAAAGATTTTGAATCAAATGAAAGTCAAATACATTCTACAAATCTAATTGAATCAAATGAAAGTCAAACACATTCAAATAAAGCTATTTGAATCAAATGTAAGTCAAATACATTCTACAAAGCTAATTGAATCAAATGAAAGTCAAACACATTTAAACAAAGTTATTTGAATCAAAGGAGAGTCAAATAAATTCAAACAAAGCTAATTAAATAAAATAAAAGTAAAATACATTTTACAAAGCTAATTGAATCAAATGAAAGTCAAACACATTCAAACAAAGCCTTTTAAATCAAATAAAAGTTAAACACATTCAAAAACAGCTTTTTAATTTAAATGAAAGTCAAACACATTCAAACAAAGCTATTTGAATCAAATGACAATCAAACACATTCTACAAAGCTAATTGAATCAATTGAAAGTCAATCACATTCAAACAAAGCTATTTGAATCAAATGAAAGTCAAATACATTCTACAAAGCTAATTGAATCAAATGAAAGTCAAACACATTCAAACAAAGCTATTTAAATCAAATGAAAGTCAATCACATTCAAACAAAGATTTTGAATCAAATGAAAGTCAAATACATTCTACAAATCTAATTGAATCAAATGAAAGTCAAACACATTCAAATAAAGCTATTTGAATCAAATGAAAGTCAAATACATTCTACAAAGCTAATTGAATCAAATGAAAGTCAAACACATTTAAACAAAAGCTATTTGAATCAAAGGAGAGTCAAATAAATTCAAACAAAGCTAATTAAATCAAATAAAAGTAAAATACATTTTACAAAGCTAATTGAATCAAATGAAAGTCAAACACATTCAAACAAAGCCTTTTAAATCAAATAAAAATCAAACACATTCAAAAACAGCTTTTTAATTTAAATGAAAGTCAAACACATTCAAACAAAGCTATATAAATCAAATGAAAGTGAAATACAATCTACAAAGCAAATTGAATCAAATGAAATTCAATCACATTCAAACTAAGCTATTTGAATCAAATGAAAGTCAAATACGTTCTACAAAGCTAATTGAATCAAATGAAACTCAAACACATTCAAACAAAGCTATTTGAATCAAATGAGAGTCAAACATGTTCAAACAAAGCTAATTAAATCAAATAAAAGTCAAATACATTCTACAAAGCTAATTGAATCAAATGAAAGTCAAAAACATTCAAACAAAGCTATTTGAATCAAATGAAAGTCAAATACATTCTACTAAGCTAATTGGATCAAATGAAAGTCAAACACATTCAAACAAAGCTGTTTGAATCAAATGAGAGTCAAACAAATTCAAACAAAGCTAATTAAATAAAATAAAAGTAAAATACAGTCTACAAAGCTAATTGAATCAAATGAAAGTCAAACACATTCAAACAAAGTCTTTTAAATCAAATGAAAGTCAAACACATTCAAAAAAAGATTTTTAATTTAAATGAAAGTCAAACACATTCAAACAAAGCTATATAAATCAAATGAAAGTGAAATGCATTCTAAAAAGCAAATTGAATTAAATGAAATTCAAACACATTCAAACAAAGCTATTTGAATCAAATGACAGTAAAATACATTCTACAAAGCTAATTGAATCAATTGAAAGTCAAACACATTCAAACAAAGCTATTTGAATCAAATGAAAGTCAAATACATTCTGCAAAGCCAATTGAATCAAATGAAAGTCAAACAAATTCAAACAAAGCTAATTGAATCAAATGAAAGTCAAACACATTCAAACAAAGCTATTTTAATTAAATGAATGTCAAATACATTCTACAAAGCTAATTGAATCAAATGAAAGTGAAACACATTCAAACAAAGCTATTTGAAGAAAATGAAAGTCAAATACATTCTACAAAGCAAATTGAAACAAACGAAAGTCAAACACAGTCAAACAATGTTATTTGACTCAAATGAAAGTCAAATACATTCTACAAAGCTAATTGAATCTAATGAAAGTCAAACACATTCAAACGAAGCTATTTGAATCAAATGAAAGTCAAACACATTCAAACAAAGATTTTGAATCAAATGAAAGTCAAATACATTCTGAAAAGCTAATTGAATCAAATGAAAGTCAAACACATTCAAATAAAGCTATTTGAATCAAATGAAAGTCAAATACATTCTACAAAGCTAATTGAATCAAATGAAAGTCAAACACATTCAAACAAAGCTATTTGAATCAAAGGAGAGTCAAATAAATTCAAACAAAGCTAATTAAATCAAATAAAAGTAAAATACATTCTACAAAGCTAATTGAATCAAATGAAAGTCAAACACATTCAAACAAAACCTTTTAAATCAAATAAAAGTCAAACACATTCAAAAAAAAGCTTTTTAATTTAAATGAAAGTCAAACACATTCAAACAAAGCTATATAAATCAAATGAAAGGGAAAAACATTCAAACAAAGCAAATTGAATCTAATGAAATTCAATCACATTCAAACAAAGCTATTTGAATCAAATGAAAGTCAAATACATTCTACAGAGCTAATTGAATAAAATGAAAGTCAAACACATTCAAACACAGCTAATTGAATCAAATGAAAGTCAAATACATTCAATAAAGCTAATAGAATCTAATGAAAGTCAAACACATTCAAACAAAGCAAATTGAATCAAATGAAAGTCAAACACATTCAAACAAAGCTATTTTAATCAAATGAATGTCAAATACGTTCAACAAAGCTAATTGTATCAAATCAAAGTCAAACACATTAAAATAAAGCTATTTGAATCAAATGAAAGTCAAACGCATTGAAACAAAGTTATTTAAATCAAATGAAAGTGAAATGCATTCTACAAAGCTAATTGAATCAAATGAAAGTTAAACGCATTCAAACAAAGCTATTTGAATCAAATGAGAGTCAAATACATTCTACAAAGCTAATTGAATCAAATGAAAGTCAAACTCATTCAAACAAAGCTAATTGAATCAAATGAAAGTCAAATACATTCTACAAAGCTAATTGAATCAAATGAAAGTCAAACACATTCAAATAAAGCTATTTGAATCAAATGAAAGTCAAACACATTCAAACAAAGCTATTTTAATTAAATGAATGTCAAATACATTCTACAAAGCTAATTGAATCAAATGAAAGTCAAACACATTCAAATAAAGCTATTTGAATCAAATGAAAGTCAAATACATTCTACAAAGCTAATTGAATCAAATGAAAGTCAAACACATTCAAACAAAGCTATTTGAATCAAATGAGAGTCAAATAAATTCAAACAAGGCTAATTAAATCAAATAAAAAGTAAAATACATTCTACAAAGCTAATTGCATCAAATGAAAAGTCAAACACATTCAAACAAAGCCTTTTAAATCAACTGAAAGTCAAACACATTCAAAAAAAGCTTTTTAATTTAAATGATAGTCAAACACATTCATACACAGCTATATAAATCAAATGAAAGTGAAATGCATTCTACAAAGCAAATTGAATTAAATGAAATTCAAACAAAGCTATTTGAATCAAATGACAGCCAAATACATTCTAAAAAGCTAATTGAATCAAATGAAAGTCAAACACATTCAAACAAAGCTATTTGAATCAAATGAAAGTCAAACACATTCTACAAAGCTAATTGAATCAAATGAAAGTCAAACACATTCAAACAAAGCTATTTAAATCAAATGAAAGTCAAACACATTCAAACAAAGATTTTGAATCAAATGAAAGTCAAATACATTCTACAAATCTAATTGAATCAAATGAAAGTCAAACACATTCAAATAAAGCTATTTGAATCAAATGTAAGTCAAATACATTCTACAAAGCTAATTGAATCAAATGAAAGTCAAACACATTTAAACAAAGCTATTTGAATCAAAGGAGAGTCAAATAAATTCAAACAAAGCTAATTAAATCAAATAAAAGTAAAATACATTTTACAAAGCTAATTGAATCAAATGAAAGTCAAACACATTCAAACAAAGCCTTTTAAATCAAATAAAAGTCAAACACATTCAAAAACAGCTTTTTAATTTAAATGAAAGTCAAACACATTCAAACAAAGCTATATAAATCAAATGAAAGTGAAATACAATCTACAAAGCAAATTGAATCAAATGAAATTCAATCACATTCAAACTAAGCTATTTGAATCAAATGAAAGTCAAATACGTTCTACAAAGCTAATTGAATCAAATGAAAACTCAAACACATTCAAACAAAGCTATTTGAATCAAATGAGAGTCAAACATGTTCAAACAAAGCTAATTAAATCAAATAAAAGTCAAATACATTCTACAAAGCTAATTGAATCAAATGAAAGTCAAAAACATTCAAACAAAGCTATTTGAATCAAATGAAAGTCAAATACATTCTACTAAGCTAATTGGATCAAATGAAAGTCAAAGACATTCAAACAAAGCTATTTGAATCAAATGAAAGTCAAATACGTTCTACAAAGCTAATTGAATCAAATAAAAGTGAAACACATTCAAACAAAGCTATTTGAATTAAATGAGAGTAAAAAACATTCAAACAAAGTTAATTAAATCAAATAAAAGTCAAATACATTCTACAAAGCTAATTGAATCAAATGAAAGTCAAACACATTCAAACAAAGCTAATTGAATCAAATGAAAGTCAAATACATTCAACAAAGCTAATAGAATCAAATGAAAGTCAAACACATTCAAACAAAGCAAATTGAATCAAATGAAAGTCAAACACATTCAAACAAAGCTATTTTAATCAAATGAATTTCAAATACGTTCAACAGAGCTAATTGTATCAAATGAAAGTCAAACACATTAAAATAAAGCTATTTGAATCAAATGAAAGTCAAACGCATTGAAACAAAGTTATTTAAATCAAATGAAAGCGAAATGCATTCTACAAAGCTAATTGAATCAAATGAAAATTAAACGCATTCAAACAAAGCTATTTGAATCAAATGAGAGTCAAATACCATTCTACAAAGCTAATTGAATCAAATGAAAGTCAAACTCATTCAAACAAAGCTAATTGAATCAAATGAAAGTCAAATACATTCTACAAAGCTAATTGAATCAAATGAAAGTCAAACACATTCAAATAAAGCTATTTGAATCAAATGAAAGTCAAACACATTCAAACAAAGCTATTTTAATTAAATGAAAGTCAAATACATTCTACAAAGCTAATTGAATCAAATGAAAGTCAAACACATTCAAATAAAAGCTATTTGAATCAAATGAAAGTCAAATACATTCTACAAAGCTAATTGAATCAAATGAAAGTCAAACACATTTAAACAAAGCTATTTGAATCAAAGGAGAGTCAAATAAATTCGAACAAAGCTAATTAAATCAAATAAAAGTAAAATACATTTTACAAAGCTAATTGAATCAAATGAAAGTCAAACACATTCAAACAAAGCCTTTTAAATCAAATAAAAGTCAAACACATTCAAAAACAGCTTTTTAATTTAAATGAAAGTCAAACACATTTAAACAAAGCTATATAAATCAAATGAAAGTGAAATGCAATCTACAAAGCAAATTGAATCAAATGAAATTCAATTACATTCAAACTAAGCTATTTGAATCAAATGAAAGTCAAATACATTCTACAAAGCTAATTGAATCAAATGAAACTCAAACACATTCAAACAAAGCTATTTGAATCAAATGAGAGTCAAACATGTTCAAACAAAGCTAATTAAATCAAATAAAAGTCAAATACATTCTACAAAGCTAATTGAATCAAATGAAAGTCAAAAACATTCAAACAAAGCTATTTGAATCAAATGAAAGTCAAATACATTCTACTAAGCTAATTGGATCAAATGAAAGTCAAAGACATTCAAACAAAGCTATTTGAATCAAATGAAAGTCAAATACGTTCTACAAAGCTAATTGAATCAAATAAAAGTGAAACACATTCAAACAAAGCTATTTGAATTAAATGAGAGTAAAAAACATTCAAACAAAGTTAATTAAATCAAATAAAAGTCAAATACATTCTACAAAGCTAATTGAATCAAATGAAAGTCAAACACATTCAAACAAAGCTAATTGAATCAAATGAAAGACAAATACATTCAACAAAGCTAATAGAATCAAATGAAAAGTCAAACACATTCAAACAAAGCAAATTGAATCAAATGAAAGTCAAACACATTCAAACAAAGCTATTTTAATCAAATGAATTTCAAATAACGTTCAACAGAGCTAATTGTATCAAATGAAAGTCAAACACATTAAAATAAAGCTATTTGAATCAAATTGAAAAGTCAAACGCATTGAAACAAAGTTATTTAAATCAAATGAAAGCGAAATGCATTCTACAAAGCTAATTGAATCAAATGAAATTAACGCATTCAAACAAAGCTATTTGAATCAAATGAGAGTCAAATACATTCTACAAAGCTAATTGAATCAAATGAAAGTCAAACTCATTCAAACAAAGCTAATTGAATCAAATGAAAGTCAAATACATTCTACAAAGCTAATTGAATCAAATGAAAGTCAAACACATTCAAATAAAGCTATTTGAATCAAATGAAAGTCAAACACATTCAAACAAAGCTATTTTAATTAAATGAAAGTCAAATACATTCTACAAAGCTAATTGAATCAAATGAAAGTCAAACACATTCAAATAAAGCTATTTGAATCAAATGAAAGTCAAATACATTCTACAAAGCTAATTGAATCAAATGAAAGTCAAACACATTTAAACAAAGCTAATTTGAATCAAAGGAGAGTCAAATTAAATTCGAACAAAGCTAATTAAATCAAAATAAAAGTAAAATACATTTTACAAAGCTAATTGAATCAAATGAAAGTCAAACACATTCAAACAAAGCCTTTTAAATCAAATAAAAGTCAAACACATTCAAAAAAAAGCTTTTTAATTTAAATGAAAGTCAAACACATTCAAACCAAAGCTATATAAATCAAATGAAAATGAAATGCAATCTACAAAGCAAATTGAATCAAATGAAATTCAATTACATTCAAACTAAGCTATTTGAATCAAATGAAAGTCAAATACATTCTACAAAGCTAATTGAATCAAATGAAACTCAAACACATTCAAACAAAGCTATTTGAATCAAATGAGGGTCAAACATGTTCAAACAAAGGTAATTAAATCAAATAAAAGTAAAATACATTCTACAAAGCTAATTGAATCAAATGAAAGTCAAAAACATTCAAACAAAGCTATTTGAATCAAATGAAAGTCAAATACATTCTACTAAGCTAATTGGATCAAATGAAAGTCAAACACATTCAAACAAAGCTATTTGAATCAAATGAAAGTCAAATACGTTCTACAAAGCTAATTGAATCAAATAAAAGTGAAACACATTAAAACAAAGCTATTTGAAATTAAATGAGAGTAAAAAACATTCAAACAAAGCTAATTAAATTAAATAAAAGTCAAATACATTCTACAAAGCTAATTGAATCAAATGAAAGTCAAACACATTCAAACAAAGCTAATTGAATCAAATGAATAGTCAAATACATTCAACAAAGCTAATAGAATCAAATGAAAGTCAAACACATTCAAACAAAGCAAATTGAATCAAATGAAAGTCAAACACATTCAAACAAAGCTATTTTAATCAAATGAATGTCTAATACGTTCAACAAAGCTAATTGTATCAAATGAAAGTCAAACACATTAAAATAAAGCTATTTGAATCAAATGAAAGTCAAACGCATTGAAACAAAGTTATTTAAATCAAATGAAAGTGAAATGCATTCTACAAAGCTAATTGAATCAAATGAAAGTTAAACGCATTCAAACAAAGCTATTTGAATCAAATGAGAGTCAAATACATTCTACAAAGCTAATTGAATCAAATGAAGTCAAACTCATTCAAACCAAAGCTAATTGAATCATATGAAATTCAAATACATTCTAAAAAGCTAATTGAATCAAATGAAAGTCAAACACATTCAAATAAAGCTATTTGAATCAATGAAAGTCAAACACATTCAAACAAAGCTATTTTAATTAAATGAATGTCAAATACATTCTACAAATCTAATTGAATCAAATGAAAGTCAAACACATTCAAATAAAGCTATTTGAATCAAATGAAAGTCAAATACATTCTACAAAGCTAATTGAATCAAATGAAAGTCAAATACATTCAAACAAAGCTATTTGAATCAAATGAGAGTCAAATAAATTCAAACAAAGCTAATTAAATCAAATAAAAGTAAAATACATTCTACAAAGCTAATTGCGTCAAATGAAAGTCAAACACATTCAAAACAAAGCCTTTTAAATCAACTGAAAGTCAAACACATTCAAAAAAGCTTTTTAATTAAATGATAGTCAAACACATTCAAACAAAGCTATATAAATCAAATGAAAGTGAAATGCATTCTACAAAGCAAATTGAATTAAATGAAATTCAAACACATTCAAACAAAGCTATTTGAATTAAATGACAGTCAAATACATTCTACAAAGCTAATTGAATCAAATGAAAGTCAAACACATTCAAACAAAGCTATTTGAATCAAATGAAAGTCAAATACATTCTACAAAGCTAATTGAATCAAATGAAAGTCAAACACATTCAAACAAAGCTATTTGAATCAAATGAAAGTCAAACACATTCAAACAAAGATTTTAAATCAAATGAAAGTCAAATACATTCTACAAAGCTAATTGAATCAAATGAAAGTCAAACACATTCAAATAAAGCTATTTGAATCAAATGAAAGTCAAATACATTCTACAAAGCTAATTGAATCAAATGAAAGTCAAACACATTCAAACAAAGCTATTTGAATCAAAGGAGAGTCAAATAAATTCAAACAAAGCTAATTAAATCAAATAAAAGTAAAATACATTCTACAAAGCTAATTGAATCAAATTAAAGTCAAACACATTCAAACAAGCCTTTTAAATCAAATAAAAGTCAAACACATTCAAAAAAAGCTTTTTAATTTAAATGAAAGTCAAACACATTCAAACAAAGCTATATAAATCAAATGAAAGTGAAATGCAATCTACAAAGAAATTGAATCAAATGAAATTCAATCACATAAACAAAGCTATTTGAATCAAATGAAAGTCAAATACATTCTACAAAGCAAATTGAATCAAATGAAACTCAAACACATTCAAACAAAGCTATTTGAATCAAATGAGAGTCAAACATGTTCAAACAAAGCTAATTAAAAAATAAAAGTCAAATACGTTCTACAAAGCTAATTGAAATGAAAGTCAAAAAATTCAAACAAAGCTATTTGAATCAAATGAAAGTCAAATACATTCTACTAAGCTAATTGGATCAAATGAAAGTCAAACACATTCAAACAAAGCTATTTGAATCAAATGAAAGTCAAATACGTTCTACAAAGCTAATTGAATCAAATAAAAGTGAAACACATTCAAACAAAGCTATTTGAATTAAATGAGAGTAAAAAACATTCAAACAAAGCTAATTAAATCAAATAAAAGTCAAATACATTCTACAAAGCTAATTGAATCAAATGAAAGTCAAACACATTCAAACAAAGCTAATTGAATCAAATGAAATTCAAATACATTCAACAAAGCTAATAGAATCAAATGAAAGTCAAACACATTCAAACAAAGCAAATTCAAATGAAAGTCAATTCAAACAACTATTTTAATCAAATGAATGTCAAATACGTTCAACAAAGCTAATTGTATCAAATGAAAGTCAAACACATTAAAATAAAGCTATTTGAATCAAATGAAAGTCAAACGCATTGAAACAAAGTTATTTAAATCAAATGAAAGTGAAATGCATTCTACAAAGCTAATTGAATCAAATGAAAGTTAAACGCATTCAAACAAAGCTATTTGAATCAAATGAGAGTCAAATACATTCTACAAAGCTAATTGAATCAAATGAAAGTCAAACTCATTCAAACAAAGCTAATTGAATCAAATGAAAGTCAAATACATTCTACAAAGCTAATTCAAATCAAATGAAAGTCAAACACATTCAAAAAAAAGCTATTTGAATCAAATGAAAGTCAAACACATTCAACAAAGCTATTTTAATTAAATGAATGTCAAATACATTCTACAAAGCTAATTGAATCAAATGAAAGTCAAACACATTCAAATAAAGCTTTTTGAATCAAATGAAAGTCAAATACATTCTACAAAGCTAATTGAATCAAATGAAAGTAAAACACATTCAAACAAAGCTATTTGAATCAAATGAGAGTCAAATAAATTCAAACAAAGCTAATTAAATCAAATAAAAGTAAAATACATTCTACAAAGCTAATTGCAT
>NW_018744480.1:0-21116 GCF_001683475.1 Chenopodium quinoa
GGGGTATTTAGATTTACATCATCTGGTATCAGAGCCTAGTTAAGGGTTTTCTTAAAGAAAATCGAGTTTGAAGGCGTTTGGAGCAAAACGGCAGAATTCAATCAGTTTGGAGTTGCGGTTTGAGAAGGACATATCTCCTTCGTTTTCTGTCCAAATCGAGTTATTTCTTTTTTGAATCTGGATATTTTTTTGCGTAGATTACTCACAAAAATTTTCAGATATTTTGGAATCTTTCTGCTAATAAACTGGGCAGGTTTTTCGCAGCAGCGCAGAAAAGAGGCAAAACCGGGAAGGCAGAATTCAATTGAAGATTTATCCCTCATCCGAAAAGCTTTTGAGGAATTTCTTTTTTGAAAATTGGTTGTTTTTGATCTGAATATTCTGAATTTGTAAGCCTTTGAGAGTCTAGAGGCAATTTTCGTTTTTCATTTTGTCTCTAATTTCGGCAGTTTTCATTGTACTTGTAATTATCCAAGCAAAAAATAGTGGAAATCATGTCTAGTGAGGAGCTTGCTAGAATGTTGCAAGTAATTCACTGAAAAAATTGGAGAATTTGGAGAAAAAAACAGAAGAGAGTGAAGTCTCTAGGGCACAACAAGATACTAGGATGGATGCCATATCTGATATGCTCCTTAAAGCCACTAGGAAAAATAAATGAATTAGAGGAGGAGGATGAAAATAGTGGTAACAATTTTAGACAATTTGATGAAGATAGGGGTCTAAAAATTGATATGCATGAATTTGATGGAGGCATTGATTGTGAGGCTTTCTTAGATTGGGTTAGGCAAATTGAAACCGTTTTTTGATTACAAGGGGTATGATGATAGGAAACGGTTCAAGTTGGCTGTCCTTAAACTCACTAAACTAGCTGCATTGTGGTATGAAAACCTCAAGTCAAATAGAAGAAGGAGAAGGGAAAGATAAGATAGACTCGTGGGAAAAAATTAAAAAAGAAAATGAGGGAAAAATGGGTAAGTAAAGAGTATGAACAAGATCAATACTTAAAATTAACCCACCTATCACAAGAAAACATGAGTGTGGAGGATTACATAAAAGAATTTGAAAGGTTAGGCTTGACTTGCGACTTGCAAGAAAAGGAGGCTTACAAAATTGCTAGATTTGTCAAGGGGTTGACCAAAGAATTAATAGGAAAGTGGAAGTTACTCATTATGCCACTTTTAGTGATGTATGCAAACTAGCTTTGAAGTATGAGTCTCAACTTAAAGAAGAAAGGGAGAAAGAGAAGCCCAAAACTTCTTCTTTCAAGAATACTTCGAAATTTACTCCTTTCAACTCTAAAGGGAGTACTTTTCAAAGTAAAACCTTTTCACCTAGCTCATCAAAAGGGAAAGAAAAACAAGTAGTTTCTCCTAGTGAGCTTTCAACTAGGAGAAAATGCTTCAAGTGTCATGGGAGAGGACATATTGCATCGGAATGTCCTAGTAAGAGTGTGTTAACAGCCTCTCAATGTGCTCTCATGGATGAGGAAGAAAAGGTCTATAACTTTGTGGCTCATGAGGAGGGTTGCGAGTTTGATGAAGAGTATGAGGAAGAGATTCAACCCGAAGATGAGTTCAACATGATGGTGGTTCGTAGAATCTTGTATAATGAACCCGAAATTGATCTTAAACAACGAAACAACTTGTTCCACACTAGATGCAAGATAGGAGAGAAGACTTGCAATGTGATTGTTGATAGTGGTGCCCAAACAGATGTTGTTTCATCCGAGGCTGTGAGTAAATTGAAGCTACCCACTAGAGACCATGGTGAACCTTACAAGCTCAATTGGTTGAATGATGGCACAAGCATTAGATTCAAGAAGCAAGCATTGGTGTCTTATTCCATTGTAGGGTTCGAAGATGAGCGTTGGTGTGATATTCTTCCTATGGATGCGTGTCATTTGTTGCTTGGAAGACCGTGGCAGTTTGATCATGATTCGGAGCATAAAGGGAAAACTAATGTGTATATTGTAACTACCAAAAATGGTAGAAAAGTTAAGTTAGTGCCTTTACCTCCTAAAGTTGCTAAAGAAAGAAAAAGAGAAAAGAAACTATCTTGTAACTTGTAATGAATATGAACGAATAATGAAAGAAATGGGGGGAGGGTATGCTTTGGTGGTAAGGACCAAAGATGATAATGGTACTACTTGTATTAACTCATCCATGCTAAATGAGTTATTAGAAGAGTACCAAGATGTGTTCCCCAATGACTTGCCCAAAGGCCTACTTCCAATTAGAGGCATTGAGCACGCCATTGACTTAATTCCAGGAGCACCTTTGCCCAACAAGGCTGCCTATAGGTGTAATCCGGAAGAGAGTAAGGAACTTGAAAAGCAAGTGAACGAATTACTTGAGAGAGGTTATGTGAAAGAAAGCCTTAGTCCTTGCGCGGTTCCAGCCCTCTTAGTACCAAAAAAAGATGGTACTTGGAGAATGTGTGTTGATAGTCGTTCCATTAACAATATAACGGTCAAATACCGTTTTCCTATGCCTCGATTGCAAGATATGTTAGATGAGTTGAGTGGTGCCTTAGTCTTTTCCAAAATAGATTTAAGGAGTGGGTACCATCAAATGAGAATTCGAGAGGGGGATGAGTGGAAGACGGCTTTCAAAACAAAACAAGGGTTGTATGAGTGGTTAGTGATGCCATTTGGGCTTTGCAACGCCCCAAGCTCCTTCATGAGATTGATGAATGAAGTTCTCCGTCCTTTTCTTAATGATTTTGTTGTTGTTTACTTAGATGACATTCTTGTGTATAGTAAAAACAATGATGATCATGTAATTCATTTGAGGAGATTGTTTGAAAAATTGAGGGAGGTGAAGCTGTATGGTAAGCTTGAAAAATGTGTATTCATGACTCCTAGTGTTGTATTCTTAGGATACATTGTAACAGGAGAGGGGTTCATGTAGATCCGGAGAAGGTAAAAGCAGTCCAGTCTTGGTTGGCTCCAACCAATGTGCACGAAGTTAGAAGTTTTCATGGACTTGCCTCCTTCTATAGGCGGTTCATCAAAAACTTCTCTACCATCATGGCTCCAATCACCGAGTTGACCAAAAAGGGTGAGTTCGTATGGGAAGAAAATGCTCAACGAGCCTTTGAGAAGGTTAAACATATGCTTTGCAACGCTCCTATACTTGTGCTACCAGATTTCAACAAAGTGTTTGAGGTAGAGTGTGATGCAAGTGGGATTGGAATAGGTGCTGTTTTGATTCAAGAGAAGAAGCCCGTGAGTTACTTTAGTGAGAAGTTGAATGGGGCTAAGTTGAACTATTCCACTTATGACCGTGAGTTCTATGCCATAGTTAGAGCACTTGATCATTGGTCTCACTACCTTAGACCAAAACCATTTGTTCTTCATTCCGATCATGAGGCTCTGAAATTTATTCATGGGCAACAAAAACTCAACAAGAGACATGCTAAATGGGTGGAGTTTCTCCAATCATTTACCTTTAGCTCCAAGTACAAGGATGGAAAGAGTAATGTTGTGGCCGATGCATTGTCTCGTCGGAGCTACTTACTTTCCATGGTGGATGCTAAGATCTTGGGTTTTGAACAACTCAAGGAATGTTACATAAATGATCCCGACTTTGCTAGCGAGATAGAGAATCCTACCAAAGAGTTTGTGAGACAAGATGGCTACCTCTTTAAAGGTAACAAGCTATGTGTTCCGAAGAGTGGGGTTAGGGAGTTATTAGTGAGAGAAGTGCATGGTGGAGGTTTAGCCGGTCATTTTGGGATACAAAAGACTCTTGATATTCTAGGTGAACACTTCTATTGGCCTAGAATGATCAAGGATGTTACTCATGTTGTGGAGAGATGTGCTACTTGTCAAAAGGCTAAGGGACACTTCACAAAGGGTCTTTATACTCCGTTGCCAGTTCCGGATGCTCCATGGGAAAGTGTTAGCATGGATTTCATTGTTGGATTGCCTCGCACTCAAAGGGGAAGAGATAGCATCATGGTTGTTGTAGATAGATTCTCTAAAATGGCACACTTTGTAGCTTGTAATAAAACTGATGATGCCGTGAAAGTGGCCGAGCTGTACTTCAAGGAAATTGTCAAACTCCATGGCATTCCTCGAAGTATAGTATCTGATAGGGACTCCAAATTCCTTAGTCACTTTTGGAGAACCCTATGGAAACTTGTGGGTACCAAGTTACTATTTAGTACCTCGCATCATCCCCAAACCGATGGGCAAACCGAGGTCACTAATAGAACTTTGGGTACTTTGTTACGAGGTCTTGTGAGCAAAACGCAAAAAGATTGGGACATGAAATTAGCCCATGCGGAGTTTGCTTACAATAGAGCTCATTCCCTAACTACTTCCCGTTCTCCATTTGAAGTAGTTTATGGAGTGAACCCATTTGTGCCGATTGATCTTGTTCCTATGGTTAAGAGTGACATGGTAGAGAAAGATGCTAAAAAGAGGGTGGAAACCTTTCAAAAAACCTGTGAGCAAGTGAAGAAAAGAATTGAGGAGATGAATAAAAAATACCAAGAGCGAGCCAATAAGAAACGCAAACAGCCTATTTTTCATCCCGGGGACTTGGTTTGGGTGCATTTGAGGAAGGAGAGGTTCCCTAAGCTTCGCAAAAACAAGCTTATGCCTCGTTCTGATGGTCCTTTTAAGGTTCTTGAGAGGGTGAACGATAGTGCTTACAAAATTGAGCTACCAGACAAATTGATGGGTGTTAGTGCGACTTTCAATGTAGGGGATTTATCACCATACTTTGATGATTCAAGTTTGAGGGCAAACTCTTTTGAAGAAGGGGGGAATGATCCAAAGTGGACATCTAATGAACCTGTTGCTTTAGTCTTAGAGACTCTTGGGTTTTTCCCATTCACAAAGAAGGGTGAAATTCTATGCTGCATTTCATGGGAAGATTGAAGATTGGTACACGGTTGGCTAGCATCACATTTTGGACGCATTTCATGACTATTTTGGGCGTGTGGATCCTAGGCCATTTACTATCTATTATTAACTTATGTGCTAGTTAATGTTGCTGAAATAATGCCAAGAATCTAGCTCTTGGCCGGTTGTAATGGGGGGTTATCAATAGGCTTTATTATGCTTTCATTACTTAGCTTAAATCAAGGCTTAAATCAAGGAGGAAACCATTGGCTGTTGGCCTTTCATTCTTGGACGGTTTTCCTTGGCTTTTGGTGTGCTTTTGCTGCTCCTTTCCTCTATAAAAGGGAGAGCAAAACAGAAATTAAAAGGCAGTTTTGAGATTTGATAAAAAAACCTTGTGTTTATAGCATTTTAACTTAGAGTTTGTCTCAAGTTCAAGTGTTCCCTTATTGCTTTGAGTGAGTCTTGAGTGATAAGCTTAGGAGAGATTGAGTGAGTCTTATCTCTGGCCTAAAACCCCAAAACTTTGAGTGTGTCCTTGAGTTTTGGCCCTTTTATCTTGTTCCATGATATCTGAGTATTCTAACTATAAGTATTTTTAAATCCATCAACCCATATTCGGGAGGGGGTATTTAGATTTACATCAGAAACCAGGCGGCGGAGGCCGGATAGTCCCCTTGATTCGCCAAGTTTTTCTTGGCTATTAACTCAAAGGTTGTTAACCTAGCAGGAGTAGTGGTTGAGAGCCCCTGTTTGCTAAAAACAGGCGGGCGACTCATACCTTTTAGGCTCCACACTAAGTTTGAGAGAGTGACTATAAGTTAACATGGGAGTTACTCAGTCTCCGTCACACTCTAGCTTGAGTAGTAGAGGTACCAGGCGGCGGAGGCCGGCTGATCCCCTTGATTCGCCAATGTTTGTTGGCTATTAACCCAAGGAGTAGTTACCTAGTAGGAATAGGGGTTTGAGTGCCCCTGTTTGCCAAAAAAACAGGCGGTCTACTCAAACCTTTTAGGTTCCATACCAAGTTTGAGGGAGTGCCTATGAGTTGACTTTGGTGTTACTTAGTCGCCGTCACTCCTGCTTGAGTAGTAAAGGTACCAGGCGGCGGAGGCCGGCCGAACCTTTTGATTCGCCAATGTTTGTTGGCTATTAACTCAAGAGGTACCCCCTGCATTTATCCCAAGTAATACAGGGGGTCATCCGACTCAGATGTCAACTGCTACCACTGGTTTGGTTAGTGATAAAGTTATCCTTGTCTCAAAAACGGCTACGTGGTTGCCCTTGGGGACAGTCGTATAGGTGCCGTGTAATTAGTTTATAGAGCAATGTTCCACCCAAAAGGGAGCTGCTTTCTGCGACGAATTTCATCCGGAGGGATGCCGCCGGACGCCTGCTATGATGTTGGGACAGGTCGTATTAGTTTTGAAGATTGGATCAGTTGGCTTGGCGCCTGGTCTGATCATTCGGCCTGTGGCCTTGGTTAGTTCTTGGTGAACGTAGGTGCTAAGTAAAAGGAGGGTAGCCGCCTGCTTAGGCACAGGGTCGGCCAGGCCCTGATCATTTTTTAGCTAAGTATAGGAGGGTGGTCGTTTGTTTTGGAACCAGTCGGCCATCTTCTATGGAGAGTAGCCGATTGTATGTCCAGACGGCATGCCCCTCTGGTGATAGAGTAAAATAATCAAAGCAGAGAGTAGCCGACTATAGAGGTACTGCGGCATGCCCCTCTGATCATAGAGTGAAATACTCAATGGAGAGTAGCCGACTGTAAAGGTACAGGAGGCATGCCTCCTCTGAAGATATAGTAAAATACTCAATGGAGAGTAGCCGACTGTAAAGGTACAGGCGGCATGCCCCTCTGAGGATAAGTTAGTTCCCTTCCATGGAGGGTGGATGACGTTGGGACGCCTCCTTCTTTGATTGATGACTCTACTTTCTTCGAATGGGGACAGGTGGTCATGCTAGACTTTTTTATGTGGTTTGTGACCTCGCTGTCTATTTCCATCCAACCCTACTTTGTATATACTCATGTCATTTTAGGAGGTTGCTTTGCCCCATATACATGTGGTCGAGTACTCAAGCTATTAATACTCGGCCGACCAGATCAGGGTGCCGCTTGAACTTTAACAACGATGATGATGATTGAAGATCTTAATTGGTGCTCAAGCTACAAGACTTCGTTGTATAGGGGGCCGGCTACTCTTCAATAGGGTGCCGACTATGCTGCCGGGTTTAATAACCTTAGGTAATATCATAATAATGATTAGAACTCTTGTGGTAACAAATATGCATGCAGGCGGCCGTCTAGCCCCACTCTCGGCATATCAAGGTGCCTTACGCTAGTTCTACCATACTTAGGCCGGCTGGTTTTGCTAGGTGTGCCGACTAGCATTGCATGGAGGTGATCGACTGTTATTTCATGCTCGAACATAGATGCCCATGCTCGGTCTTACTTATAATCGGTTTCAATGGCCGATTGTTTTGAGCCAACTTAGTGTAATGAAGGTTTCCTGTTCTTAAAAATTTACAAACTTCTCAAGACCAGGCGTTCATACCAAGTTGCGTATCCAGTCATGTGTATGAGCTAGTGGCCGCCTGCTCATACTCAGCCTCATACTCACGATCGATTTAAGTGGCCGCTTTTTTAGCCGCTTGTTTTCAAATTCAAGTTTAATACTACACTCGGTTTTGTGCCTAGCGTCACTTGATGCTTGTTGTTTATCCAAGGGCCGCCTTCCTTATGTCCGAATGCCGCATGTATAGTTTGAGCAAAGGGGTTTCTTTTATACTAACAATTGCCGCTGCTCGTATCATCAAATAGCCCATCGTAAATCAAGGCCGGCTACTTGGTATTAGAGGCGCTTGTCTTGGAGTGTCGTATTACTACTATCGCAATCATTCTTGAATTTCAAGTATGGTTGTTTGCCCATTATACTTCGAGACTCAAGAGTTACTTTGCTTGAGCCTACTTGTGGAGCATACCGGCTGTTTAAAACTTGCTCAACCAAGCTATACATACGCTTGTCGCAATTGCTTGCAAGTGCCGCCTGTTCCTGGCTGGCTGCCTCTTGCTTGCTTGCTTGAGGTACGATGCTGAGGACCGGCTGCTTATGAGGCCGCTTGTTTGCATGGAGCTGCATAAACTCGAATTGAGCTCACTACACCATATTGCCGCCTGATATTTGTATAGTATTATGTGTATTGTATAATGTATACTTGTTCATAAAAGGCCGCATGCTTTTCTTGCTCTTTTTTCAAGGTCATCACATACACTAGGTATTTGGCCTAGTGTCACTTGAACTTGTTTTTTACTCAAGGGCCGCCTCCCTATATTGATCACACGGGGCTACCTTGGTGGATGATCTTATGTACAGAGGCCGTCGTAAGATAAGGCCGGATGCTCCACATTAACTCAGTCGGATGTCTTGCTCAACCTCTCGACCTCGGTTTTAAGCTAAGAGACCACCATTTACAATGTCGCCTGCTTCTTCTCTTTATTAAACATCATAGTGCCGTATAGTCCACCTTACCTGAGCTTGCACCAAAAACTTTAATGGATAGTAAGGTGCTAGTGGAAAGCCATATTGAAGTTTTGTTTGACATGTTTGACTTTCATTTGATTTAAAAAGCATTGTATGAATGTGGTTGACTTTTATTTCATTCAAAATATTTGTTTGAATGTGTTTTACTTTAATTTGATTCAATTGGCTTCATTTAGTGCATTTTACTTTCATTCAACTCAAAAAGCTTTGATTGAATGTGTTTGACTTCCATTCGACTCAAAAATCTTTGTTTGAATGTGTTTGACTTTCATCTGATTCAAAAAGACTTGACTGAATGTTTTTGAGTTTCATTTAAAACAATTAGCTTTGTTGAATTCGTTTGACTTATATTCGATTAAAAAATCTTTGTTTGAATGTGTTTGACTTTTATTTGATTCAAAAAGCATTGTTTGAATGTCTTTGAATTTTCTTTGATTTCAAAAGCTTTTTTTAAATGTGTTTGAATTTCATTTGATTCAATTAGCTTCGTGGAATGCATTTGACTTTCATTGGATTCAAAACGTTTTGTTTGAATGTGTTGGACTTTCATATGATTCTTAAAGCTTTGTTTGAATGTGTTTTATACATTTGATTCAAAATGCTTTGTTTAAATATGTTTGAATGTGTTTTACTTTCATTTGATTCAAAAAGCTTAGTTTAAATGTGTTTTAATTTCATTTTATTCAAAAAGCTTTGTTTGAATGTATTTGACTCTCATTTCATTGAAAAAGATTTGTTTTAATGTGTTAAATTAAACTTTCATTTTATTTAAAAAGCTTTGTTTGAATATGTTTGAATGTGTTTCACTTTCATTTTATTCAAAAAGCTTAGTTTAAATGTTTTTAAATTTCTTTTCATTCAAAAAGCTTTGTTTGAATGTATTTCACTCTCTTTTGATTGAAAAAGCTTTATTTTAATATGTTTAACTTTCTTTCATTTGAAAATCTTTGTTTGAATACACTTGACTTTTATTTGATTCAAAAAGCTTTGTTTGAATGTGTTTGACTTTCATTTGATTCAAAACGCTTTGTTTGAGTGCGTTTGACCTTAATTTGATTCAATGAGCTTCGTTGAAAGTATTTGACTTTCATTCTATTCAAAAAGCTTTGTTTGATATGTTTGATTTTCATTTGATTTAAAAAGCATTGTATAAATGTGGTTGACTTTTATTTGATTTAAAATATTTGTTTGAATGTGTTTTACTTTAATTTGATTCAATTGGCTTCATTTAGTGCATTTTACTTTCATTCAACTCAAAAAGCTTTGTTTGAATGTGTTTGACTTTAATTTGATTCAAAAAGACTTGTCTGAATGTTTTTGAGTTTCATTTAAAACATTTAGCTTCGTTGAATTCGTTTGACTTTTATTCGATTAAAAAATCTTTGTTTGAATGTGTTTGACTTTTATTTGATTCAAAAAGCATTGTTTGAATGTCTTTGAATTTTCTTTGATTTCAAAAGCTTTGTTTAAATGTGTTTGAATTTCATTTGATTCAATTAGCTTCGTGGAATGCATTTGACTTTCATTGCATTCAAAACGTTTTGTTTGAATCTGTTGGACTTTCATATGATTCTTAAAGCTTTGTTTGAATGTGTTTTATACATTTGATTCAAAATTCTTTGTTTGAATATGTTTGAATGTGTTTGACTTTCAATTGATTCAAAAAGCTTAGTTTAAATGTGTTTTTAATTTCATATTATTCAAAAAGCTTTGTTTGAATGTATTTGACTCTCATTTCATTGTAAAACATTTGTTTTAATGTGTTAAATTAAACTTTCATTTCATTTAAAAAGCTTTGGTTGAATATGTTTGAATGTGTTTGACTTTCATTTTATTCAAAAAGCTTAGTTTAAATGTTTTTTTATTTCATATCATTCAAAAAGCTTTGTTTGAATGCATTAGACTCTCTTTTGTTTGAAATAGATTTATTTTAATTTGTTTAACTTTCTTTCATGTGAAAAACTGTTTTTGAATACACTTGACTTTTATTCGATTCAAAAAGCTTTGTTTGAATGTGTTTGACTTTCATTTGATTCAAAACGCTTTGTTTGTGTGCGTTTGACCTTAATTTGATTCAATAAGCTTCGTTGAAAGCATTTGACTTTCATTCGATTCAAAAAGCTTTGTTTGATATGTTTGACTTTCATTTGATTTAAAAAGCATTGTATGAATGTGGTTGACTTTGATTTGATTCAAAATATTTGTTTGAATATATTTTACTTTAATTTGATTCAATTGGCTTCATTTAGTGCATTTTACTTTCATTCAACTCAAAAAGCTTTGTTTGAATGTGTTTGACTTTAATTTGATTCAAAAAGACTTGTCTGAATGTTTTTGAGTTTCATTTAAAACAATTAGCTTCGTTGAATTCGTTTGACTTTTATTCGATTAAAAAATCTTTGTTTGAATGTGTTTGACTTTTATTTGATTCAAAAAGCATTGTTTGAATGTCTTTGAATTTTCTTTGATTTCGAAAGCTTTGTTTAAATGTGTTTGAATTTCATTTGATTCAATTAGCTTCAAGGAATGCATTTGACTTTCATTGGATTCAAAACGTTTTGTTTGAATGTGTTGGACTTTCATATGATTCATAAAGCTTTGTTTGAATATGTTTTATAAATTTATTTCAAAATGTTTTGTTTGAATATGTTTGAATGTGTTTGACTTTCATTTGATTCAAAAAGCTTAGTTTAAATGTGTTTTAATTTCATTTTATTCAAAAAGCTTTGTTTGAATGTATTTGACTCTCATTTCATTGAAAAAGATTTGTTTTAATGTGTTAAATTAAACTTTCATTTCATATAATAAGCTTTGTTTGAATATGTTTGAATGTGTTTGACTTTCATTTTATTCAAAAAGCTTAGTTTAAATGTTTTTTAATTTCATTTCATTCAAAAAGCTTTGTTTGAATGTATTTGACTCTCTTTTGATTGAAAAAGCTTTATTTTAATATGTTTAACTTTCTTTCATTTGAAAAACTTTGTTTGAATACACTTGACTTTTATTCGATTCAAAAAGCTTTGTTTGAATGTGTTTGACTTTCATTTGATTCAAAACGCTTTGTTTAAGTGTGTTTGACTTTAATTTGATTCAATGAGCTTCGTTGAAAGCATTTGACTTTCATTCGATTCAAAAAGCTTTGTTTGATATGTTTGACTTTCATTTGATTTAAAAAGCATTGTATGAATGTGGTTGACTTTGATTTGATTCAAAATATTTGTTTGAATGTGTTTTACTTTAATTTGATTCAATTGGCTTCATTTAGTGCATTTTACTTTCATTCAACTCAAAAAGCTTTGATTGAATGTGTTTGACTTCCATTCGACTCAAAAAGCTTTGTTTGAATGTGTTTGACTTTCATCTGATTCAAAAAGACTTGACTGAATGTTTTTGAGTTTCATTTAAAACAATTAGCTTTGTTGAATTCGTTTGGCTTATATTCGATTAAAAAATCTTTGTTTGAATGTGTTTGACTTTTATTTGATTCAAAAAGCATTGTTTGAATGTCTTTGAATTTTCTTTGATTTCGAAAGCTTTGTTTAAATGTGTTTGAATTTCATTTGATTCAATTAGCTTCGTGGAATGCATTTGACTTTCATTGGATTCAAAACGTTTTGTTTGAATGTGTTGGACTTTCAAATGATTCTTAAAGCTTTGTTTGAATGTGTTTTATACATTTGATTCAAAATGCTTTGTTTGAATATGTTTGAATGTGTTTCACTTTCATTTGATTCAAAATGCTTAGTTTAAATGTGTTGTAATTTCATTTTA
Source organism: Chenopodium quinoa (assembly GCF_001683475.1). NCBI lineage: Eukaryota > Viridiplantae > Streptophyta > Magnoliopsida > Caryophyllales > Amaranthaceae > Chenopodium > Chenopodium quinoa. The sequence goes on from NW_018744480.1 coordinate 12,166, forward strand.
TTCAAAAAGCTTTGTTTGAATGTAATTGACTCTCATTTCATTGAAAAAGATTTGTTTTAATGTGTTAAATTAAACTTTCATTTCATTTAAATAGCTTTGTTTGAATATGTTTGAATGTGTTTGACTTTCATTTTATTCAAAAAGCTTAGTTTAAATGTTTTTTAATTTCATTTCATTCAAAAAACTTTGTTTGAATGTATTTCACTCTCTTTTGATTGAAAAAGCTTTATTTTAATATGTTTAACTTTCTTTCATTTGAAAAACTTTGTTTGAATACACTTGACTTTTATTCGATTCAAAAAGCTTTGTTTGAATTTGTTTGACTTTCATTTCATTCAAAACGCTTTGTTTGAGTGCGTTTGACTTTAATTTGATTCAATGAGCTTCGTTGAAAGCATTTGACTTTCATTCTATTCAAAAAGCATTGTATGAATGTGGTTGACTTTCATTTGATTCAAAATATTTGTTTGAATGTTTTTTTACTTTACTTTGATTCAATTGGCTTCATTTCGTGCATTTTACTTTCATTCAACTCAAAAAGCTTTGTTTGAATGTGTTTGACTTTCATTTGATTGAAAAAGACTTGTCTGAATGTTATTGAGTTTCATTTAATACAATTAGCTTTGTTGAATTCGTTTGACTTTTATTCGATTAAAAAAGCTTTGTTTGAATGTGTTTGACTTTTATTTGATATAAAAAGCATTGTTTGAATGTCTTTGAATTTTTTTGATTTCAAAAACTTTGTTTAAATGTGTTTGACTTTCATTTGATTCAATTAGCTTCGTTGAATGCATTTGACTTTCATTGGATTCAAAACGTTTTGTTTGAATGTGTTTGACTTTCTTATGATTCTTAAAGCTTTGTTTGAATGTGTCTGATTCATTTGATTTAAAAAGCTTTGTTTGAATATGTTTGAATGTGTTTGACTTTCATTTGATTTAAAAAGCTTAGTTTAAATGTGTTTTATTTTCATTTTATTCAAAAATCTTTGTTTGAATGTATTTGACTCTCATTTCATTGAAAAAGATTTGTCTTAATGTGTTAAATTAAACTTTCATTTCATTTAAAAAGCTTTGTTTGAATGTGTTTGACTTTCATTTTATATAAAAAGCTTAGTTTAAATGTTTTTTTAAATTATATTTCATTCAAAAAGCTTGGTTTAAATGTATTTGACTCTCTTTTGATTGAAAAAGCTTTATTTTAATATGTTTAACTTTCTTTCATTTGAAAAACTTTGTTTGAATACACTTGACTTTTATTCGATTCAAAAAGCTTTGTTTGAATGTGTTTGACTTTTATTTGATTCAAAACGCTTTGTTTGAGTGCGTTTGACCTTAATTTGATTCAATGAGCTTCGTTGAAAGCATTTGACTTTTATTCTATTCAAAAAGCTTTGTTTGATATGTTTGACTTTCATTTGATTTAAAAAGCATTGTATGAATGTGGTTGACTTTTATTTGATTAAAAATATTTGTTTAAATGTGTTTTACTTTAATTTTATTCAATTGGCTTCATTAAGTGCATTTGACTTTCATTCAACTCAAAAAGCTTTGTTTGAATGTGTTTGACTTTCATTTGATGCAAAAAGACTTGTCTGAATGTTTTTGAGTTTCATTTAATACAATTATCTTCGTTGAATTCGTTTGACTTTTATTCGATTAAAAAATCTTCGTTTGAATGTGTTTGACTTTTATTTGATTCAAAAAGCATTGTTTAAATGTCTTTGAATTTTCTTTGATTTCAAAAGCTTTGTTTAAATGTGTTTGAATTTCATTTGATTCAATTAGCTTCGTGGAATGCATTTGACTTTCATTGGATTCAAAACGTTTTGTTTGAATCTGTTGGACTTTCATATGATTCTTAAAGCTTTGTTTGAATGTGTTTTATACATTTGATTCAAAAAGCTTTGTTGGAATATGTTTGAATGTGTTTGACTTTCATTTGATTCAAAAACCTTAGTTTAAATGTGTTTTAATTTCATTTTATTCAAAAAGCTTTGTTTGAATGTATTTAACTCTCATTTTATTGAAAAAGATTTGTTTTAATGTGTTAAATTAAACTTTCATTTCATTTAAAAAGCTTTGTTTGAATATGTTTGACTTTCATTTTAATCAAAAAGCTTTGTTTAAATGTTTTTTAATTTCATTTCATTCAAAAAGCTTTGTTTGAATGTATTTGACTCTCATTTGATAGAAAAAGCTTTATTTTAATATGTTTAACTTTCTTTCATTTGAAAAACTTTGTTTGAATACACTTGACTTTTAATCGATTAAAAAAGCTTGGTTTGAATGTGTTTGACTTTCATTTTATTCAAAACACTTTGTTTAAGTGCGTTTGACTTTAATTTGATTCAATGAGCTTCGTTGAAAGCATTTGACATTCATTCGATTCAAAAAGCTTTGTTTGATATGTTTGGTTTTCTTTTGATTTAAAAAGCATTCTATGAATGTGGTTGACTTTCATTTGATTTAAAATATTTGTTTGAATGTGTTTTACTTTAATTTGATTCAATTGGCTTCATTTAGTGCATTTTACTTTCATTCAACTCAAAAAGCTTTGTTTGAATGTGTTTGACTTTAATTTGATTCAAAAAGACTTGTCTGAATGTTTTTGAGTTTCATTTAAAACATTTAGCTTCGTTGAATTCGTTTGACTTTTATTCGATTAAAAAATCTTTGTTTGAATGTGTTTGACTTTTATTTGATTCAAAAAGCATTGTTTGAATGTCTTTGAATTTTCTTTGATTTCAAAAGCTTTGTTTAAATGTGTTTGAATTTCATTTGATTCAATTAGCTTCGTGGAATGCATTTGACTTTCATTGGATTCAAAACGTTTTGTTTGAATCTGTTGGACTTTCATATGATTCTTAAAGCTTTGTTTGAATGTGTTTTATACATTTGATTCAAAATGCTTTGTTTGAATATGTTTGAATGTGTTTGACTTTCAATTGATTCAAAAAGCTTAGTTTAAATGTGTTTTAATTTCATATTATTCAAAAAGCTTTGTTTGAATGTATTTGACTCTCATTTCATTGTAAAACATTTGTTTTAATGTGTTAAATTAAACTTTCATTTCATTTAAAAAGCTTTGTTTGAATATGTTTGACTTTCATTTTAATCAAAAAGCTTAGTTTAAATGTTTTTTAATTTCATTTCATTCAAAAAGCTTTGTTTGAATGTATTAGACTCTCTTTTGTTTGAAATGGATTTATTTTAATTTGTTTAACTTTCTTTCATGTGAAAAACTTTTTTTGAATACACTTGACTTTTATTCGATTCAAAAAGCTTTGTTTGAATGTGTTTGACTTCATTTGATTCAAAACGCTTTGTTTGTGTGCGTTTGACCTTAATTTGATTCAATGAGCTTCGTTGAAAGCATTTGACTTTTATTCTATTCAAAAAGCTTTGTTTGATATGTTTGACTTTCATTTAATTTAAAAAGCATTGTATGAATGTGGTTGACTTTGATTTGATTCAAAATATTTGTTTGAATGTGTTTTACTTTAATTTGATTCAATTGGCTTCATTTAGTGCATTTTACTTTCATTCAACTCAAAAAGCTTTGTTTGAATGTGTTTGACTTTCATCTGATTCAAAAAGACTTGACTGAATGTTTTTGAGTTTCATTTAAAATAATTAGCTTTGTTGAATTCGTTTGACTTTTATTCGATTAAAAAATCTTTGTTTGAATGTGTTTGACTTTTATTTGATTCAAAAAGCATTGTTTGAATGTCTTTGAATTTTCTTTGATTTCGAAAGCTTTGTTTAAATGTGTTTGAATTTCATTTGATTCAATTAGCTTCAAGGAATGCATTTGACTTTCATTGGATTCAAAACGTTTTGTTTGAATGTGTTGGACTTTCATATGATTCATAAAGCTTTGTTTGAATATGTTTTATAAATTTATTTCAAAATCTTTTGTTTGAATATGTTTGAATGTGTTTGACTTTCATTTGATTCAAAAAGCTTAGTTTAAATGTGTTTTAATTTCATTTTATTCAAAAAGATTTGTTTGAATGTATTTGACTCTCATTTCATTGAAAAAGATTTGTTTTAATGTGTTAAATTAAACTTTCATTTCATATAAAAAGCTTTGTTTGAATATGTTTGAATGTGTTTGACTTTCATTTTATTCAAAAAGCTTAGTTTAAATGTTTTTTAATTTCATTTCATTCAAAAAGCTTTGTTTGAATGTATTTGACTCTCTTTTGATTGAAAAAACTTTATTTTAATATGTTTAACTTTCTTTCATTTGAAAAACTTTGTTTGAATACACTTGACTTTTATTCGATTCAAAAAGCTTTGTTTGAATGTGTTTGACTTACATTTGATTCAAAACGCTTTGTTTGTGTGCGTTTGACCTTAATTTGATTCAATGAGCTTCGTTGAAAGCATTTGACTTTTATTCTATTCAAAAAGCTTTGTTTGATATGTTTGACTTTCATTTGATTTAAAAAGCATTGTATGAATGTGGTTGACTTTGATTTGATTCAAAATATTTGTTTGAATGTGTTTTACTTTAATTTGATTCAATTGGCTTCATTTAGTGCATTTTACTTTCATTCAACTCAAAAAGCTTTGTTTGAATGTGTTTGACTTTCATCTGATTCAAAAAGACTTGACTGAATGTTTTTGAGTTTTATTTAAAATAATTAGCTTTGTTGAATTCGTTTGGCTTATATTCGATTAAAAAATCTTTGTTTGAATGTGTTTGACTTTTATTTGATTCAAAAAGCATTGTTTGAATGTCTTTGAATTTTCTTTGATTTCGAAAGCTTTGTTTAAATGTGTTTGAATTTCATTTGATACAATTAGCTTCGTGGAATGCATTTGACTTTCATTGGATTCAAAACGTTTTGTTTGAATGTGTTGGACTTTCAAATGATTCTTAAAGCTTTGTTTGAATGTGTTTTATACATTTGATTCAAAATGCTTTGTTTGAATATGTTTGAATGTGTATGACTTTTATTTGATTCAAAAAGCTTAGTTTAAATGTGTTTTAATTTCATTTTATTCAAAAAAACTTTGTTTGAATGTATTATACTTTCATTTCATTGAAAAAGATTTGTTTTAATGTGTTAAATTATACTTTCATTTCATTTAAAAAGCTTTGTTTGAATATGTTTGAATGTGTTTGACTTTCATTTTATTCAAAAAGTTTAGTTTAAATGTTTTTTAATTTCATTTCATTCAAAAAGCTTTGTTTGAATGTATTTGACTCTCATTTCATTGAAAAAGATTTGTTTTAATATGTTTAACTTTCTTTCATTTGAAAAACTTTGTTTGAATACACTTGACTTTTATTCGATTCAAAAAGCTTTGTTTGAATGTGTTTGACTTTCATTTGATTCAAAACGCTTTGTTTAAGTGCGTTTGACTTTAATTTGATTCAATGAGCTTCGTTGAATGTTGTATATTTGGAGTAACACTCGAAATACACAAGGGATAAACCAAGGGATAGATAAGGCTAAAGAACCAAAGGCTTCTTAGATAAAGTCACACCACTAAGAAACGTTTTGGATTCCTAAGATCACAAGCCAACTAGTAACCTAAACTAGCTAACTAAGCAAAGGAAACGAAATTCCAAATTATAGAATTTCAGGTTTTTGTTTCTAATCCAAGAAACGAATGTAAGACAAGTTTTTTTGTTTGAATAATCTGATTTTTCATTCACATTTGCTTGCTATTTATAGTAAACAAGCATCCTTAAGTACAAGCTAACTTAAGTGGCTGTTCAGCTCACTTGTTACACGCCTAAGCTAAAGCTAAGTACAAATCAGCTTTTGTTGTCTAGATACATTAATAAAAGAAGCCTTATTTAACTAGATACATCAAAGAGAAAATGGTGGCTTATAACCTCCAAATTAAGGCTGAAATAAAATCAGAATTAAGAGAGTGTAACTCCCCTTAATTCACGCCCATCCAAGCAGCAAGTTGGAGATGTATTTCCTCCAATTTTCACGCCCAAATTCAAACAGCAAAGAAGTGTAACTCCTCCTTGGTTCAAGCCTTGAAATTAGCTTGAATGTATGTGGACAAGGGTGTACTTGGACGCCCTTTAGTTGCTCCAAAAGCTGACTGAATTAAACAGCCAATTGAAGGCTGAAATTAAGGCTTAAGATGCTCCAATGTTGACTGATATCAACGGCCACTTGAAGGCTGAAGTTAAGGCTTGTAATGGCTTGTAATTCCTCTTTGAAAACTGATTGTAACTCCCAAGTCAAAGCTTTGAAATTCCTTGTAAAAGAATTTCGGATTCCAAGCTTAAATGGCTGCCATATTGATGTATCTTTGTACTTGTACTTTTGTGTGAATGTGACAATAGTTTTCGAACTAAAATCAGATAAAAAGAACTAAGAAAAAAATATAACTAATTTGCAAACTTAAAATGACTAAAGTTTACAATTTATTCAAAGCATAAAAAGAACTAAAATAAACTAGTTAATAAGAACAACAAGAAATTCAAGGGGTTGAATATCTTGCTGCCCAAGGATAGAATGCATAGCACCAATACATGATGCTACGTCTTGAACCAAAGAAATGTCCATAACCAAGTTGTTAGGCTTGGCTACAACATTCCCCCCTTCTTGAAAAGAGTTTGCCCTCAAACTCGGCAACTCCTCAAACTCATCATAGTAAGGTGATAAATCAGCCACATTAAAGGTGCTAGAAACACCATAATCTCCGGGCAACTCAACTTTGTAAGCATTATCATTCACTTTTTCAACAATAGCAAATGGACCATCACTACGAGGACTAACCTTGGACCGCCTTTTGGAAGGAAATCTTTTGATGTGTAAGCAAGATGAGAACCTTGTTACAAAAGTACGTTTTAAGGGGTCTTAGTGAAATCGTGATTAGTGAAGGGGAGAATAGGGGAACACTCAACCCTAGTCTCGGATATAACAAAGGGGAACACTCACCCTTTGCTTGGTGTAGTTAGGAATGGGGAACACTCAACCCACTCGTTCACTACGCAAGTTCCTAGGTTTGGGAACACTCTACCAAAACTAGCACTCTTCAAATTTGAGTTATCAAACTTGGACCTTAAAAATGACTAATTGCTAAGTCACGTTTAATCAACAAAACACAAGTGTTTAAGCAAATTTCTGGATGCTTTTCATTCATGCATAGTACACTATTTATAGTAGTGTATAAGTTACATAAAGGAACATAGGATTCCCTTCTACAATTTTAAATGATCATCCATCACTTGCCTAATTAAAAGACAAGATAAAATGCTAATTATAAGGTGATTAAAAGGCTCATATGACTGTCCAATTAACCCCTCATAACAACAAAGTAAAACTAATCAACTAAGCTTAAAACTATGCTTAAATTAAGGAGAAAACGTTCAGCAATCATGAGGTCTTCAAACAGCATTTTCAACGTCCAAGAAAACATGCAAACAACCCCCTTGAGTCACGCTTGTAACCTCCCATTTAAACCCTTGATTCAAGCTCCTTTATTCTAGCAACAACTCTCTAATTAAGTACATGTAAACCCCAAGTAAAGAGGTAGAATAATCAGCCAACTAATGCCTTAATTCACGCCCAACACAAGCCTTGAATCACGCTGTCAAAATCAGTCCAATGTAACTCCCAAATGCATAAATCATGCGTGGCTTCAAGCTTGGAAAAACGGCTCATGTACTAGATACCTTCAGCAAGAATAATTACACTAAGGGAAGTGTAACCATTTGTTAAACTCTTTGGACTAAAACCGTGCATAGGATTGAAGAATGATTTAGACAAGAATAATCCCTTAGCACCTTGCTCAATAGCACCGTGTTGAACCTCCTCATCTTGACCATGGATAGTTGACCCTTGACCATCTTGGTCATCTTCCCCTTCTTCAAAAGGAATTGCCCCTCAATTCGTCATCATCAAAGTAAGGAGCAAGATCACCAATGTTGAATGTACTTGAGACACCATATTGGCCTCCCAAATCTATTTTGTATGCATTGTCATTGATCCTTTCCACGACCTCAAACGGACCCTCGGCTCTTGGCATAAGCTTGATCTTCCTTTTGCTAGGAAAACGTTCTTTCCTCATGTAAATCCACACCAAGTCCCCAACTTCAAAAGACTTCATATTTCTAACTCGTTTGTTGGCTTGTTTCTTGTAGATTTCATTTGCCTTTTCAATGTTTCTTCGAACTTCTTTATGGACTTTTATCATGAACTCGGCTTGCTCCTTTGCCCCACATGAACGAACTTGTCTTTTGGCAAAGCAATAAGATCAATGGGAACATAAGGATTAACGCCATATACTACTTCAAAAGGAGAGTACTTCGTAGTAGCACTAGGTGTCCTATTATAAGCAAACTCGGCATGAGCAAGCTTATTATCCCAATCTTTGGTACTTTTGCTTACCAAAGCCCTAAGCAACGAACCAAGTATCCTATTCACCACCTCCGTTTGACCATCGGTTTGTGGATGATGTGAGGTAGAAAACAATAACTTAGTTCCCATCAAACGCATATAGACTTCCAAAAATGACTTAGGAACTTAGTGTCACGATCCGACACAATGGTGCGTGGGCACCCATGAAAACGAACCACTTCTTCGAAGTACAACTTAGCCACTTTTACTGCATCTTCAGTTTTATGGCAAGGAATGAAATGAGCCATTTTGAAAACCGATCAACCACCACCATTATTGAATCCTTGCTCTTTGAGTTCTTGGCAAAGCTACAATAAAATCCATACTAACATCTTCCCAAGGTCTCTCGGGAATTGGTAAGGGCTTGTAGAGACCTTTATGAAACACCATCTTTGCTCTTTGACAAGTAAGAACAACGACTCACCACATGATGAACCGTGGCTAACATTTTCGGCCAATAAAAAGTGAGCTTGGAGAAGCTCCACTGTCTTGTGAATACCAACGTGACCAGCTAGCCCTCCCCCATGAGCTTCATGTATCAACAAACTTCTAATGGACATTTTGGAAT
>NW_018744481.1:0-15054 GCF_001683475.1 Chenopodium quinoa
TTTATTTGAATGTGTTTTGACTTTCATTTGACTCAAATAGCTTTATTTGATTGCGTTTGACTTTCAATTGATACAATTAGCTTTGTAGATCTTATTTGACTTTCATTTGATTCAAATAGCTTTGTTTGAATGTGTTTGACATTCATTTGATTCCATCAGCTTTGTAGAATATCCTTGACTTTCAATTGATTCAAATAGCTTTGTTTGAATGTGTTTGACTTTCATTTGATTCAATTAGCTTTGTAGAATGTATTTGACTTTCATTTGATTCAAATAGCTTTGTTTGAATGTGCTTGACTTTCATTTGATTCAATTAGTTTCGTTTGAATGTTTTTGACTTTCATTTGATTCAATTAGCTTTGTTGAATGTATTTGACTTTCATTTGATTCAATTAGCTTTGTAGAATGTATTTGATTTTCATTTGATTAAAATAGCTTTGTTTGAATGTGCATTGCTTTCATTTTATTCAATTAGCTTTGTTTGAATGTGTTTGACTTACATTTGATTCAAATAGCTTTGTTTGAATGTCTTTGACTTTCATTTGATTCAATTAGCTTTGTAGAATGTATTTGACTTTCATTTGATTAATATAGCTTTTGTTTGAATGTGTTTGACTTTCATTTGACTCAATAGCTTTATTTGATTGCGTTTGTCTTTCATTTGTTATAATTAGCTTTGTAAAACTTATTTGACTTTCAATTGATTCAAATAGCTTTGTTTGAATGTGTTTGACATTCATTTGATTCCATCAGCTTTGTAGAATATCTTTGACTTTCGATTGATTCAAATAGCTTTGTTTGAATGTGTTTGACTTTCATTTGATTCAATTAGCTTTGTAGAATGTATTTGACTTACATTTGATTCAAATAGCTTTGTTTGAATGTGTTTGACTTTCATTTGATTCAATTAGCTTTGTAGAATGTATTTGACTTTCATTTGATTAATATAGCTTGGTTTGAATGTGCTTGACTTTCATCTGATTCAATTAGCTTTGTTTGAATGTGTTTGACTTTCATTTGATTCAATTAGCTTTGTAGAATGTATTTGACTCTCATTTGATTCAAATAGCTTTGTTTGAATGCGTTTAACTTTCATTTGATTCAATTAGCTTAGTAGAATACATTTCACTTTCATTCAATTTAAACAACTTTATTTGAATGTGTTTGACTTTCATTTGACTCAAATAGCTTTATTTGATTGCGTTTGACTTTCAATTGATACAATTAGCTTTGTAGATCTTATTTGACTTTCATTTGATTCAAATAGCTTTGTTTGAATGTGTTTGACATTCATTTGATTCCATCAGCTTTGTAGAATATCCTTGACTTTCAATTGATTCAAATAGCTTTGTTTGAATGTGTTTGACTTTCATTTGATTCAATTAGCTTTGTAGAATGTATTTGACTTTCATTTGATTCAAATAGCTTTGTTTGAATGTGCTTGACTTTCATTTGATTCAATTAGTTTCGTTTGAATGTTTTTGACTTTCATTTGATTCAATTAGCTTTGTTGAATGTATTTGACTTTCATTTGATTCAATTAGCTTTGTAGAATGTATTTGATTTTCATTTGATTAAAATAGCTTTGTTTGAATGTGCATTGCTTTCATTTTATTCAATTAGCTTTGTTTGAATGTGTTTGACTTTCATTTGATTCAATTAGCTTTGTTTGAATGTGTTTGACTATCATTTGATTCAATTAGCTTTGTAGAACGTATTTGACTCTCATTTGATTCAAATAGCTTTGTTTGAATGCGTTTAACTTTCATTTGATTCAATTAGCTTTGTAGAATACATTTCACTTTCATTTAATTTAAACAACTTTGTTTCAATGTGTTTGACTTTCAATTGACTCAAATAGCTTTATTTGATTGCGTTTGACTTTCATTTGATACAACTAGCTTTGTAGAATACATTTCACTTTCATTTAATTTAAACAACTTTGTTTGAATGTGTTTGACTTTCATTTGATTCAAATAGCTTTGTTTGAATGTGTTTGACATTCATTTGATTTCATCAGCTTTGTAGAATATCTTTGACTTTCAATTGATTCAAATAGCTTTGTTTGAATGTGTTTGACATTCATTTGATTCCATCAGCTTTGTAGAATATCTTTGACTTTCAATTGATTCAAATAGCTTTGTTTGAATGTGTTTGACTTTCATTTGATTCAATTAGCTTTGTAGAATGTATTTGACTTACATTTGATTCAAATAGCTTTGTTTGAATGTCTTTGACTTTCATTTGATTCAATTAGCTTTGTAGAATGTATTTGACTTTCATTTGATTCAAATAGATTTGTTTGAATGTGTTTGACTTTCATTTGATTCAATTAGCTTTGTAGAATGTATTTGACTTTCATTTGATTAATATAGCTTTGTTTGAATGTGCTTGACTTTCATTTCATTAAATTAGCTTCGTTTGAATGTGTTTGACTTTCATTCGATTCAATTAGCTTTGTTGAATGTATTTGACTTTCATTTTATTCAATTAGCTTTGTTTGAATGTGTTTGACTTTCATTTGATTCAATTAGCTTTGTAGAACGTATTTGACTTTCATTTGATTCAAATAGCTTTGTTTGAATGTGTTTGACTTTTATTTGATTCAATTAGCTTGGTAGAATGTATTTGACTTTCATTTGATTTAAATAGCTTTGTTTGAATGTGCTTGACTTTCATTTTATTCAATTAGCTTTGTTTGAATGTGTTTGACTTTCATTTGATTCAATTAGCTTTGTTGAATGTATTTGACTTTCATTTGATTCAATTAGCTTTGTAGAATGTATTTGACTTTCATTTGATTAAAATAGCTTTGTTTGAATGTGCATTGCTTTCATTTTATTCAATTAGCTTTGTTTGAATGTGTTTGACTTTCATTTGATTCAATTAGCTTTGTTTGAATGTGTTTGACTATCATTTGATTCAATTAGCTTTGTAGAACGTATTTGACTCTCATTTGATTCAAATAGCTTTGTTTGAATGCGTTTAACTTTCATTTGATTCAATTAGCTTTGTAGAATACATTTCACTTTCATTTAATTTAAACAACTTTGTTTCAATGTGTTTGACTATCATTTGACTCAAATAGCTTTATTTGATTGCGTTTGACTTTCATTTGATACAACTAGCTTTGTAGAATACATTTCACTTTCATTTAATTTAAACAACTTTGTTTGAATGTGTTTGACTTTCATTTGATTCAAATAGCTTTGTTTGAATGTGTTTGACATTCATTTGATTCCATCAGCTTTGTAGAATATCTTTGACTTTCAATTGATTCAAATAGCTTTGTTTGAATGTGTTTGACATTCATTTGATTCCATCAGCTTTGTAGAATATCTTTGACTTTCAATTGATTCAAATAGCTTTGTTTGAATGTGTTTGACTTTCATTTGATTCAATTAGCTTTGTAGAATGTATTTCACTTTCTTTTGATTAAAATAGCTTTGTTTGAATGTGCTTGACTTTCATCTGATTCAATTAGCTTTGTTTGAATGTGTGTGACTTTCATTTGATTCAATTAGCTTTGTTGAATGTATTTGACTTTCATTTGATTCAAATAGCTTTGTTTGAATGCGTTTAACTTTCATTTGATTCAATTAGCTTTGTAGAATACATTTCACTTTCATTTAATTTAAACAACTTTGTTTGAATGTGTTTGACTTTCATTTGACTCAAATAGCTTTATTTGATTGCGTTTGACTTTCATTTGATACAATTAGCTTTGTAGAACTTATTTGACTTTCATTTGATTCAAATAGCTTTGTTTGAATGTGTTTGACATTCATTTGATTCCATCAGCTTTGTAGAATATCTTTGACTTTCGATTGATTCAAATAGCTTTGTTTGAATGTGTTTGACTTTCATTTGATTCAATTAGCTTTGTAGAATGTATTTGACTTACATTTGATTCAAATAGCTTTGTTTGAATGTGTTTGACTTTCATTTGATTCAATTAGCTTTGTAGAATGTATTTGACTTTCATTTGATAAATATAGCTTGGTTTGAATGTGCTTGACTTTCATCTGATTCAATTAGCTTTGTTTGAATGTGTTTGACTTTCATTTGATTCAATTAGCTTTGTAGAATGTATTTGACTCTCATTTGATTCAAATAGCTTTGTTTGAATGCGTTTAACTTTCATTTGATTCAAATAGCTTTATTTGATTGCGTTTGAATTTCATTTGATACAATTAGCTTTGTAGAACGTATTTGACTTTCATTTGATTCAAATAGCTTTGTTTGAATGTGTTTGACTTTCATTTGATTCAATTAGCTTTGTAGAATGTATTTGACTTTCTTTTGATTAAAATAGCTTTGTTTGAATGTGCTTGACTTTCATCTGATTCAATTAGCTTTGTTTGACTGTGTGTGACTTTCATTTGATTCAATTAGCTTTGTTGAATGTATTTGACTTTCATTTGATTCAAATAGCTTTGTTTGAATGCGTTTAACTTTCATTTGATACAATTAGCTTTGTAGAACGTATTTGACTTTCATTTGATTCAAATAGCTTTGTTTGAATGTGTTTGACTTTCATTTGATTTAAATAGCTTTGTTTGAATGCGTTTAACTTTCATTTGATTTAATTAGCTTTGTAGAATACATTTCACTTTCATATAATTTAAACAACTTTGTTTGAATGTGTTTGACTTTCATTTGACTCAAATAGCTTTATTTGATTGTGTTTGACTTTCATTGGTTTCAATTAGCTTTGTAGAACGTATTTGACTTTCATTTGATTCAAATAGCTTTGTTTGAATGTGTTTGACTTTCATTTGATTAAATTAGCTTTGTAGAATGTATTTGACTTTCATTTGATTTAAATAGCTTTGTTTGAATGTGCTTGACTTTCATTTTATTCAATTAGCTTTGTTTGAATGTGTTTGACTTTCATTTGATTCAATTAGCTTTGTTTGAATGTGTTTAACTATCATTTTATTCAATTAGCTTTGTAGAATGTATTTGACTCTCATTTGATTCAAATTGCTTTATTTGAATGCGTTTAACTTTCATTTGATTCAATTAGCTTTGTAGAATACATTTCACTTTCATTTAATTTAAACAACTTTGTTTGAATGTGTTTGACTTTCATTTGACTCAAATAGCTTTATTTGATTGCGTTTGACTTTCATTTGATACAATTAGCTTTGTAGAACTTATTTGACTTTCATTTAATTCAAATAGCTTTGTTTGAATGTGTTTGACATTCATTTGATTCCATCAGCTTTGTAGAATATCTTTGACTTTCAATTGATTCAAATAACTTTGTTTGAATGTGTTTGACTTTCATTTGATTTAATTAGCTTTGTAGAATGTGTTTCGGGGTTTTCTGATGTCCTGCGGGAATGTTACAATTCCGAGACTGGAACCGGACGCCTGTACCTGCAAAATAACGGAGACTCCTGAGAGCTCCGCCTCCAACGGTCAAGTTAGTACCTGATTAAGGAGTAATTAATACAGAAATTAAAGTAATAAGATCTCTCTAGGTGAGAGTGTTTAATGTTGGTAATCTGCTTTGTTAGCGAGATTAGCCGGTTATTAGTGTCTTCCGTAACGTTTCTGCTCTGTTCCGTTCTTCAGGTGAGATTAATTGCTTCCTCCCCTTTAATGAGGATTAAATAAGTATTTATAGTCTTGAGAAGCGTGCCACTCTCTAGGTTTAGGGTAAACCTAGGGCTGACCGGGCCTCTAAATAGGATTGGGCCTTGTTGGCCGGTTTTCCCATTTGGCATGGGTGGACACGTGGCGTGTCTCAATTGGTCCGTAGAGGACGTATTTGTGATTGACACGTGGCAGGCTCCTATTGGCCTACGTGAAAGACACGTGGCGGAACCTGGTTGGTCCACATGTCAGACGGTGATTGGTGGATAAATCCCCTAATCATTTGCCCCTCACAGGTGGCACGTGATTGGTCGCGTGTCACCTGTGACAGGTGTCGCACGGTGACAGGCGACGGCCTGCTACAGGTGTCATCTTGCAAATGGCCGAGAGATTTTCCCGCCCAAATTTTGAATTTGGAAGCGACCCTTCGCCTTCTCACTTTGCCTATATAAGGAAGTGCTGACTTCGGTCATTTTCACTTTTGAGAACTTTGCGAGAACATTCGGACCCCTGAACTTGCTCTGACATTTCGGACCTTTTCTGCCTACCGCCAGTTCTGACAAGCCGACTGCACAGGATTTTCAGAACTTCATCAACCGTCACTCGTTCATGTAACTCAGTTCTCTTACTCTTAATTTTCTTTTTATTTTTTGAAATGGCACCACGGAAGCACACGACACGACCTAAGTTAGTGATCAGCCGGTCACCGGGGATGGCTGAATCTAGGACTAGGAGTGCCGCCTGCCCTTTTCTGGACCCATCTTTGCCCTTTATACAAAGTCCGACTGTATCTGTGTCTATGCAGAACGTGATGGCCAGAACGAAAAAGACTGCTATGATCTCAAACTCGGACGACTCCTCCCAAAGGGTGCTCATTAGTGAAACATCTGACCAGGCGCCAGATGTAGAAGTGAAGCAAAGCAGCTTGACAGCCGGCAGTTCTGAGGGAGGGGTCAAGGTGGTCCCTTCCCATTTTACCGTTGATATGTCTAATTTTCCTCCTGCTCCTTCTAAGGGAGAGGAGGCGGGCCCCTCTGGGAGAGGAGAGGAGTCGTCCTCTTCGGACTCGTAAGAGGACGAGTCCGAGTCCAGCTCTTCTGGCCACGCTTCTCCAGGCTCAGAAGAAAGAAACAGCCGCCTGCAAGAGGCGAGGCTTTCTCATGCAGTTGAGAAGGGGGACAATTGGGCGGAGCCGTCCGCCTCTTACCGAGAGGAAAACACCCCCTACTACTGCACGGTACCCCGGGGCCGGATCGCAGCCATGCAAGACAAAGTGGAGAGCTTTATAGCTAACCACAGAATAGGCCCCGAATTTTTACTGTTCGTGCCGGATCCAGAAGACACTGTCGTCTGGCCGGCTGGTACCAGCTATGATGACGGCTGCTTTGGCTGCTATGTGGCGGCCATCAAAGCTGGACTGCGCTTCCCATTACATCCGGCTGTTCAGCGGATTTTATATGGGTATGATTTGGGGTTATGGCAGTTAGCCCCCAACTCTTGGGTAAACGTACTCGGCTATGTGGCCGGGTGCGAAATGTACGGGGTGGAGCCAAGCTTTGAGGCTTTCGCCCACATGAACTATCTCAGCCGGACCCCTAAGTCGGGAGGTACCGGCTGGTATCAATTAACAAGCCATAGGGGTTACCTCATGACGAGAGGTAAAGCGAACAAATGGAAGGATTGGCGGAACACCTTCCTTATCATCGAGGGTTCAGACACGGAGCTGAACAAACGCTTTAACAAGTGGAATAGGGATCCGCCTCTTCTCGCAGGCGGCCGCAGCATGCCGCCTGTTCCCCCAAAGGCTAAAAAAGAGATCATAGACAAAGGACTCTTCAAAGTAGAGACTAGGGTGAACTCTACTTCAAGGGTACGAGAGCAAGTACCCCTAAACTGCGTCCCGAGCTTCAAGTGGCTCTATGACGAGTACTTTTTGGCCGCCTGTGGCCTCAGCAGTCGGTGCTCTAGAGGTAGCCGGCCTGACAAATACTCTGTTTTTTTCACGCTTTGTTTACTTGGGATCTTTACTAATTTTGCTGTTTATTTTTTGCAGCTGACGCCATGAGTAAAATAACAGCATCCAAGACTGCGGCGGCCATGTTGCGGGCCTCTCTCATGCAACAGTCTTGTACCGACTCCCCCAACAAGGGGGCACCCTTGGTAGGCTTCGAAACTCTTCCTCTTTTAGGAGTTGTCTTATGCATATACTAACTCTTGTACCGACGTTTTTTTTTTTTTTTTTTTTTTTTTTTTTTCAGTCGGGCACTCCAAGAGCTTCTTCCTCGCAACAGCCGGACCCCAAGGCCCGGAGGACGACTGTTGCAAGCTCTCCTGGGTCTTCCAGGAAAACAGTGGCGGCTGAGAAGCAGCCAGCCACTTCTTCTAAAACCCCGGCGGGGCCGCCTAGAAGTATGGACAATTACTTGTAAATACTTTTACACTTGCTTCCTTCTTGACTAGGTCTAACTTGCTTTTTTACGCTTGATGCAGCCGGCCCTCAGGGGCTTGACTTGGTTGAGGTAGCCAAGTCCATGATCAAAGTAGTTCCTCCATCTGAGGGAGGCGGTCAGGGGTGCCGGCACCCTTGACCTTGATGGGATTGCAGGGGTCCTTGCTGAGGTATACTTTTTTAGTATTTGAATTCTAGGACGCCTGTTATCTTTTTTTTTTGGAAACTGACGCCTGTTTTTTTTTGTACTTAGGCCCTGCTCCGAGTTAACAGCCTTCGCAAGCCGCTTGATCGGAAAAACAAAGAGGTAAAGGCTGCAAAAGCTATGGCCGCCTCTAACTGTGATAAGGCAATGTTTCAAATTGCCCAAAATGAAGTACTGACCATTGATATTCTTTATTATCAGGCGCAGGCTACCGCCGCTGTTCGGGCTCAGTAAGAGGCGGCCCAGAAGAAGAATGACAAGCTGGAGGCGACCATCACAAATCTTAAGGCCGAGCTGAAACCTCTTCGCCAAAAAATGTACTCTTACGAAGCCATGGAGAAATCCTTGGCCAACGTAAAAGAACGCCTGGTGAGCCAAGAGAAGAGTCTTACCCAAGAGCTCTCGGAAAAGGCCGAGCAAGAGAAGAAAGAGCTCGTCCGGGAGATGATGGAAGACTCCGCTCAAATCCAGCGCATGACCTGGGGCCGCCTGTTCCCCAATGCCGACTTTTCCTCTTGGGAAAGAACGTACCGCCAGTGTTCGGAAACATATAATCAAGAGATCCTGGCGGCTGCTGAAGAAGAGGCGTTGGGAGATGCGTTGGAGGAGGAGGAAGAGCCTGTTGTGGCGCTTGTGCCACTTGGGGGTAAGGCATCAAAAGAGGATGCAGCTGAAGCCGAGTCCAGCAAGAAGAGTGCTGACCAGGCGGCAGCTGCTAATACTGAACTGCCCCCTTCTTAAGCTTAATGTATTTTTTCCACGGCCTGCGTGCCGTTTGCTTTGTATTTACCCGGCCAGGGGGCCGGGGCTTTGAATATTTTGCTGGTCTTTAATGACCGGCTTATTTTTAATGAATTTTTGTTTTGCTTCAAATTTGTCCAAGTATTCCATATCTAATATCCCATTGTTTACTAGACCGACTGTTGTACATGGCCGAACGTTGCAGACAGGTACGGATAGTTAGTACGCCGCCTATGCCCCTGGACGACTGGTTGTCTGTTTCCAGGATAGACGATCAGTCGGCCATTTATTCAATCGGTATTCGAACTATTTTGTCTGGATCCTTTTTAGGCAGGCGTGCCTGTCTTTTTGTAATTTTAACCAAGTAGGAAAGTGGTCTGACCAAGTAAATAGAATATTACCTAGTCGCCAAGGAATTGAGTGGTAGAGATAACAAGCGGCGGGTACCGGTTGTTTCCCTATATTGCCAATGTTGTTGGCTTTTAACTCATAATTTGTTAACCTAGCAAGAGTAGTGGTTGAGAGCCCCTGTTTGTTAAAAACAGGCGGACGACTCATACCTTTTAGGCTCCATACTAAGTTTGAGTGACTATTAAGTTAACATAGGAGTTACTTAGTCTTCGTCACACTCTAGATTGAGTAGTAGAGGTACCAGGCGACGGAGGCCGGCTGATCCTCTTGATTTGCCAATGTTTGTTGGCTATTAACTCAATAGGTTACCTAGTAGGAATAGGGGTTTGAGTGCCCTTGTTTGTTAAAAACAGGCGGACGACTCAAACCTTTTAGGTTCCATACCAAATTTGAAGGAGTGACTATCAGTTAACGTTGGAGTTACTCAGTCGCCGTCACTTTTGTTTGAGAAGTAGAGGTACCAGGCGGCGTAGGCCGGCTAGACCCCTTGATTCGCCAATGTTTGTTGGCTATTAACTCAATAGGTACCCCCTGCATTTATCCCAAGTAATACAGGCGGTCATCTGACTCAGATGTCAACTGCTACCACTGGTTTGGTTAGTGATAGAGTTATCCTTGTCTCAAAAACGGCTACGTGGTTGCCCTTGGGGACAGTCGTATAGGTGCCGTGTAATTAGTTTATAGAACAATGTTCCACCCAAAAGGGAGCTGCTCTCTGCGACGAATTTCATCCGGAGGGATGCCGTCGGACGCCTGCTATGATGTTGGGACAGGTCGTATTAGTTTTGTAGATTTGATCAGTTGGCTTGGCGCCTGGTCTGATCATTCGGCCGGTGGCCTTGGTAAGTTCTTGGTGAACGTAGGTGCTAAGTAAAAGAAGGGTAGCCGCCTGTTAGGCACAGGGTCGGCCAGGCCCTAATCTTTTTAGCTAAGTATTGTGAGTAAAATACTCAATGGAGAGTAGCCGACTGTAAAGGTACAGACGGCATGCCCCTCTGAAGATAGAGTGAAAAAACTCAATGGAGAGTAGCCGACTGTAAAGGTACAGACGGCATGCCCCTCTGAAGATAGAGTGAAAAACTCAATGGAGAGTAGCGGACTGTAAAGGTACAGACGGCATGCCCCTCTGAAGATAGAGTGAAAAACTCAATGGAGAGTAGCCGACTGTAAAGGTACAGACGGCATGCCCCTCGTAATACAAAATTGAATAGTAAGTGCAAACTTTATTAAGTAGCTCTTTATTTTACATCATTCAGAAGAAATATTTTTTAAGGTTATCTACATTCCAAGTTCGAGGCAACGGTTGTCCGTCTGGTGTTTCCAGACGGTAGGTACCGTCCCTGACTTCCTCATAGATTCGGTAGGGTCCTTCCCAGTTGGGAGTTAGTTTGCCAGACTCATTAGCCCTACCAACTGCTTCCATTTTTCTAAGTACAAAGTCCCCTACTTTGAGTGGACGCCTGTATACTTTTTTGTTGTATGATCTAGTCATTCTCAGGCGATAGATCTCATGGCGCAAGACAGCATTGCCCCTCTTTTCAGGAAGTGAGTCTAATGCCAAGCGCATGGCTTCCTAGTTTGCCTCTTCGTCATATAGCATTACTCGAAGAGTCGGCTCGTAGTGTTCTATTGGAAGAACAGCTTCCGCACCGTAAGTTAGGAGGAATGGAGTTTCTCCAGTCGCCCCTTTTTTCAGTCGTCCTAATGGCCCAGAGAACATGTGGTAGTTCATCCGCCCATAGGCCGCCTGCTCGTTCCATCTTTTTCTTGAGACCGTCTGAGATGATTTTATTAAAGGCTTCTACCTGGCCGTTTGCTTGTGGACGGCCGACAGATGCAAAGTAGTGTGCAATTCCTTGGTCACCCAACCAGCTTTTGAGAACAGGCGTCTCAAATTGGGGACCATTATCAAAAACCATAGACATGGGAACCCCGAACCGAGTGATGACATTTTTCCAAATGAATGAAATTACATCTTTCGTCTTGATTCCCTTTACAGCCTCCGCCTCTACCCATTTAGTGAAGTAGTCAACGGCAACAAGTATGTACCTTCTGCCGCCTGTAGCAGGCGTATATGGACCCAGAATGTCCATGCCTCACTTAGCAAACGGTAGTGGGCTGTGAATGGTAGTGAGGTCAGTAGCCGGACGGTGAATTAATTTGCCAAACCTTTGGCACTTGTCACATTTTTTTCACCATCTCCATTGCATCTGCTTCCAAAGTAGGCCAAAAGTAGCCCTGCCGCCTTGCCCTTTGAGCAAGCATCCTACCACCTATATGAGAAGCACAGTAACCAGAGTGAAGATCATCTAGTATCTCTCGTCCCTTTTCTGGAGTAACACACTTTAAGAAGGGTTGAAGGTACCCCCTCTTGTGAAGTTCTCCCTTTATCATTTCAAAATAGGAGGCTCGTTTTTTCAGTGCTGCCGCCTGTTGAGGATCATCCGGCTGTGTACCGTTTGTCAGATATGCCCTGATTGAATCCATCCAGGTTGAGCTCCTGTCTAGGATTCCAATAGGGTTTTTCCTCGATGCTTCTCTTCTCCATTACTTCCCAAAAAAACAGTTCGAGGAGTATCAGAGGAGGCGGATGATGCTAATTTTGACAGTGCATCCGCCTGGTTTGTTTTCTGATCTCGGGACTTGGATCAGATGGAAATCCTCAAGGGAGCCGACTGCTTGTCGGACCGCCTGTAAATACTTGTTCATGGCCGGATGGGTTGCTTCGTATTCGCCATTGTACTGACTCACTATCAATTGTGAATCGGAACAGGCGTCTATTTTTCTTGCCCCTGCCGCCTTGCACATGCGGATCCCGGCTAGTAAAGCTTCATATTCTGCCTCATTGTTTGAAGCCTGAAAACTGAAGCGTAGAGCATACTCGAACCTGTCGCCCTCTGGAGACTGACATACGACGCCTGCTCCACAACCATTTGAAGTAGAGCTTCCGTCCACATATACCTTCCATACTTGGTCTGGAACTTGAGAGTCAGGAGGACGAGTCATCTCTACAATAAAGTCAGCAAAGGCTTGCCCCTTCACTGCTTTTCTAGGCTTGAAAGTAACTTCGAGGCTCTGTATTTCTATGGCCCATTTGATCATTCGGCCTGACGACTCCATGATGGTCAGCGGCCGCTTGATAGGTTGGTCTGTATACACGACGACTGTATGTGCCAAAAAGTAGGGTTTCAATTTTTTAACAGCCATGAAGAGTGCAAGACCAAATTTCTCCACTAGGGATACCTCAACTCGGCATTTTTCAGTACGTGACTGACAAAGTAGACCGGGAGCTGACAGCCGTCCCTTTCAGCAAGGAGAACAGCGCTTAACGCATGATCAGAGACGGCCAGGTACATGTAGAGATCCTCTTTGGGCAAAGGGCTGACCAGCCTCGGCAAGGAATGCAAGTGAACTTTTAATTTCTGGAAGGCGGCCTCAGCAACCGGCCCCCATTCAAACCTTGCCTTTTTCTTAATTGCCTGGAAAAAGTATAGGCATTTGTTGCCTGATCGGCTTAGAAATCTTCCCAAGGCCGCCAGACAACCTGTTAACTTCTGAACCTCTCGGATGGTACGAGGCGACTACATGTCGATGACCGCCTGCACTTCTCAGGGTTCGCTTCTATTCCTCTCTGATTGATAAGGAATCCGAGAAATTTCCCAGACTCAACTCCAAATACACATTTCTTGGGATTGAGCATGACATGGTGCCGCCTGAGTGTGGCGAAAGTTTCTCGGAGGTCCGTCAGATGATCTTTCAGAAGTTTAGTCTTGACAATCATATCATCAATATATGCCTCGACGTTTCTCCCAATCTGATCAAAGAACACAGTGTTTATCATTCGTTGGAAGGTAGCCGGGGCATTCTTAAGACCAAAACGGCATGACCGTGTAACAGTATAACCCTGATCAGTGACGAAGGCCGTCTTCTCCTGATCTTTCTTCCATAAGGGAATTTGATGGAAACCAGAATAGGCGTCCATGAAACTCATCAAGGCATGGCCGGCTGTTGAGTCGACCAGGTTATCAATTTTAGGCAGAGGGTAACTGTCTTTGTGGCATGCCTTGTTCAAGTCTGTGTAGTCTACACACATTCGCCAGGTGCCATT
Organism: Chenopodium quinoa; assembly: GCF_001683475.1. Classification (NCBI taxonomy): domain Eukaryota; kingdom Viridiplantae; phylum Streptophyta; class Magnoliopsida; order Caryophyllales; family Amaranthaceae; genus Chenopodium; species Chenopodium quinoa. Next base: position 13,519 of record NW_018744481.1, read on the forward strand.
CGGCTTTTTAACAAGCACCACATTTGCAACCCAGTCTGGGAAGTAACATTGCCGAATGAACCCTGCATCAAGTAATTTTTTAACTTCGGCGGCTGCCGCCTGACTTCTTTCTTCGCCATGGTTCCGCTTCTTTTGCCGTACCGGCTTCTTTTTCGGATCCACAGCGAGTTTATGTACCGCCAGATCAGGACTAATGCCTGGCATTTCATGGACTTCAAATGCAAAGATGTCCTTGTATTCTTTCAATAGGTTGTGAAAGTCGTCACCAAGGTTTCTCAGAGCAGTCGTCCCAACTTTGACTGTTCGGTCAGGACGTGAGTCGTCTAAGATCAGGTCTGCATGCTCACCAGCCGGCTGAGGGCGGAACTCATCCGGCCGCTCCTCTGCCAATGATTGCTATTTTCTTGCTTTTCTTGCGGACTCTGTCTGGGACGCCTTTCTCTTTTTGTCGCCTGTTTCTTGAACAGGCGCACTCTCCTTGACATTGTCAAGGTCTGTTTTTTCTCCACTTGACCCAGTGGCCATAACAGTGGGCTTGACATCCGAGAGATAGCACTCTCGGGCCATCCTCTGATCTCCCCTTAGGGAGCCGACTGTTCCATTATCCCTCTCAAACTTGAGCAACATAAGAGACGGGATTATAACAGCCTCGGAATTATTCAGGGTTGGTCGACCCAGAATCATGTTGTAGGCCGAGAGTTCCTCTACTACTAGGAACCGGATTACCATGTGTCGTCCTTCCCCTTTTCGCCCAGGCGAATGGGTAAATCTACTCGTCCCAGTGGGTGGACGACTCCTCCTCCAAACCCTATTAAAGGGTGGGAGGTCGGATGTATGCAGTCCGTCTGATATTTCAGTTTCGACAGACATTTGCTGCTGATGAGAATCTGAGGAGCTCCCGGTATCTATGAGGATTCGGCCAACTCTCTGGTTGGCCACTTTACATTCAATAACGAGAGGGTCGTCATGCGGCCCCCTTATTCCTCCTAGATCCTCTTCAGTGATGACAATCTCAGGAAATGTATATTTGGACGGCCGTTCTTGGTGAACGGAATTTACATCTAACCGCCTTATATTATCTTTGTTGCCCCTAATAGTGGGGCCGCCTCCTGAGAAGCCGCCTGCAATGGTGTAGACGACTGCATCATCTGTATCGGAGCTGTCGGCCTGTTGATTCTTTTTGGACAGCTTTTTGAGGAAGTGTTCCCCTTCTTGACATAAGTGTCAAGATCACCTTGCTCAGCCAGGCGGTCTAGGTACCGCATGAGACTGATGCAGTCATTGGTGTGATGACCAACGTCATCATGATAATCACAGATTTTATCTTGGTTCCGGTTGTTTGCAGAACCCTTCATGGGGACCGGCTTCTCAATTGAGATCCGTCCCTTTATTTCTTTAGGATAAACTGGTTATCCTTGTTAAACGCATACTTTGGGGAGTATGGTTTGAATTCTTTTTTCTTTTTCTGGGCCGGCTGTTTAGAGGAATCAGCCGCCCAGACCTTTTTCTTTTCTCATCTTTGTTTGACGACTGTTT
>NW_018744482.1:0-28638 GCF_001683475.1 Chenopodium quinoa
ATGAAAGTCAAACACATTCAAACAAGCTTTATGAATCAAATTTAAGTCAAACACATTCAAACAAAGCTAATTCACTCGAATGAAAGTCAATCCCATTCAAACAAAGCTTATTGAATAAAATGAATGTCAAATGCATTCTACAAATCTAATTGAATCAATGGAAAGTCAAAACAAATTCAAACAAAGCTAATTGAATCCAATGAAAGTCTTATGCATTCAACAAAGCTAATTGAATCATATGAAAGTCAAACACATTCAAAAAAAGCTAATTGAATATAATGACAGTCAAACACATTCAAACAAGCTTTATTAATCAAATTTAAGTCATACACATTCAAACAAAGCTAATTAAATCAAATGAAAGTCAAACCCATTCAATGAAAGCTAATTATATCAAATGAAAGTCAAACACATTCAAACAGAGCTTTCGAATCCGATTTATGTCAAACACATTCAAACAAAGCTAATTAAATCAAATGAAAGTCAACACACTCAAACAAAGCTTTTTGAATAAAAATGAATGTCAAATGCATTCAACAAAGCTAAATGAATCAAATGAAAGTCAAATGCATTCTACAAAGCTAATAGAATCAAATGAAAGTTAAAAACATTCAAACAACACTAAATTAATCCAATGAAATCCAAACACATTCAAATAAATCTTTTTGAAGCAAGTTAAAGTCTAATGCATTCAACGAAGCTAATTTAATTAAATGAAAGTCAAACACATTCAAACAAAACTAATTGAATCAAATGAAATTTAAAACACATTCAAACAAAGCTTTTTAAATCAAATGAAAGTCTAATGCATTCAACAAAGCGAATTGAATCAAATGAAAGTCAGATGCATTCAACAAAGCTAATTGAATCAAAAGAACGACAAACACATTCAAACAAAGATTTTTGAAAAAAATTAAAGTCTAATGCATTCAACAAAGGTAATTGAATCAAATGAAAGTCAAATGCATTCTACAAAGCTAATTGAATCAAATGAAAGTCAAACACATTCAAACAAGCTTTATGAATCAAATTTAAGTCAAACACATTCAAACAAAGCTAATTCAGTCGAATGAAAGTCAATCCCATTCAAACAAAGCTTATTGAACAAAATGAATGTCAAATGCATTCTACAAATCTAATTGAATCAATGGAAAGTCAAACACATTTAAACAAAGCTAATTGAATCCAATGAAAGTCTTATGCATTCATTAAAGCTAATTGAATCATATGAAAGTCAAACACATTCAAAAAAAGCTAATTGAATCAAATGAGAGTCAAACACATTCAAACAAGCTTTATTAATCAAATTTAAGTCATACACATTCAAACAAAGCTAATTAAATCAAATGAAAGTCAAACCCATTCAATGAAAGCTAATTATATCAAATGAAAGTCAAACACATTCAAACAGAGCTTTTCGAATCCAATTTATGTCAAACACATTCAAACAAAGCTAATTAAATCAAATGAAAGTCAACACACTCAAACAAAGCTTTTTGAATAAAACGAATGTCAAATGCATTCAACAAAGCTAAATGAATCAAATGAAAGTCAAATGCATTCTACAAAGCTAATTGAATCAAATGAAAGTTAAAAACATTCAAACAACACTAATTTAGTCCAATGAAATCCAAACACATTCAAATAAATCTTTTTGAAGTAAGTTAAAGTCTAATGCATTCAACGAAGCTAATTTAATTAAATGAAAGTCAAACACATTCAAACAAAACTAATTGAATCAAATGAAATTTAAACACATTCAAACAAAGCTTTTTTAATCAAATGAAAGTCTAATGCATTCTACAAAGCTAATTGAATCAAATGAAAGTCAAATGCATTCTACAAAGCTAATTGAATCAAATGAAAGTCAATCACATTCTAACCAAGCTTTTTGAATAAAATAAAAGTCAAATGCATTCAACAAAACTAATTGAATTAAATGAAAGTCAAATGCATTCTACAAAGTTAATTGAATCAAATGAAAGAGAAACACATTCAAAGCTTATGAATCAAATGAAATCCTAATGCATTCAACAATGCTAATTTAATCAAATGAAAGACAAATGCATTCTACAAAGCTAATTGAATCAAATGAAAGTCAAACACATTCATACAAGCTTTTTGAATCAAATTTAAGTCAAACACTTTCAAACAAAGCTAATTAAATCAAATGAAAGTCAACACACTCAAACAAAGCTTTTTTGAATCAAATGAAAGTCAAATGCATTCAACAAAACTAATTGAATTAAATGAAAGTCAAATGCATTCTACAAAGCTAATTGAATCAAATGAAAGTCAAACACATTCAAAGCTTATGAATCAAATGAAATCCTAATGCATTCAACAATGTTAATTTAATCAAATGAAAGACAAATGCATTCTACAAAGCTAATTGAATCAAATGAAAGTCAAACAAATTCATACAAAGCTTTTTGAATCAAATTTAATTTAAACACTTTCAAACAAAGCTAATTATATCAAATGAAAGTCAACACACTCAAACAAAGCTTTTTGAATAAAATGAATGTCAAATGCATTCAACGAAGCTATATAAATCAAATGAAAGTCAAAATGCATTCTATAAAGCTAATTGAATCTAATGAAAGTTAAACACATTCAAACAACACTAATTTAATCCAATGAAAGCTAAACACATTAAAATAAATCTTTTTGAAACAAGTTACAGTCTAATGCATTTAACAAAGCTAATTGAATAATTTGAAAGTCAAACACATTCAAACAAAGCTAATTGAATCAAATGAAAGTTAAACACATTCAAACAAACGTTTTATATCAAATGAAAGCCTAATAAATTCAACAATGCTAATTGAATCAAAAGAAAGACAAATTCATACTACAAAGCTAATTGAATCAAATGAAAGTGAAGGACATTCAAACAAATCTAATTGAATAAAATAAAAGTCAAACACATTCAAACAAAGCTAATTGAATCAAATGAAAGTCAAACACAATCAAACGAAGCTAATTGAATCAAATGAAAGTCAAATAAATTCAAACAAAGCTTTTGATGCAAATCACGAAAGTCCTATTAGTCCTAGTCACAAATTTCATCCAAGTCCAAGCACAAGTCCAAGTTACGGTTCGCCCAAAGAAGTAATACTTGCGAAATCATTTGAAGACCAAACCTTGGATTCTTTTGCTGCCCATGGTCCGTTTGGTTTTAATCATGGATATACTTGCTTAATTGCTCATTAAGCACGTTAATTGAAGCATTTTGAACAGCCATTTCAGTTGGAGAGCCGTGGGAATGGAGAGGAACTCAAGGAGAAACTTCAATGCATGAATAATGAAGGAGGCGTGAATCAAGGGGGGGGGGGGTTACAAATGCACCTCCAACGGTTTTCTTGCTGAATTTTGTGGCTGTTTGCTTAGCTCATTTACATGAGTTTAATAAGGAAGTTAAGGGGCATATGAAGACCAAGAGGCTGCTGCACTTAGACGTAATCTTAGGCTTAGTTTCATTTTTGTTGTTTAAAGCTTTAATAAATCAGTTTGCTTCTTTAAGTTAAGCAATGATTGTTAGTTCTTTTAGTTGCTTATAAAAGGCATGTAATTATAGTTTGTAATCAGATTTTGATCAATGAAAAAAAAAGAGCTTTTGCTTGAACTTAAAAACTGATTATTTGTTTGTGAAATAACCGGTTTTTGTACCAAGTTAGACTTGAAGAGATTGAGTGGTCAAGTGAGTAATCCTTCCATACAATTTGAACTTAGTAGGTTGAGTGAGAAATCCTTGCCTTCATATCCTTGTTTGTTAAGTGAGTAATCCTTACAAACCTAAACCTTTCCATTCCTAATTTCCCTCAAATAGCCACGCCACTTTCCAACCCCAAAACCCACCTAAAATCCTACAAAACCGTACCTAAACACCAACCTTCTCTCAATGTTTTGCTTAAGCTTGATTCATTAACTTGTTTAAACTAATTTCATCTATTAGTTTTTACATCAGCTTTTTGAATCAAATCAAAGTCTAATGCATTCAACAAAGATAATTGAATAAAATGAAAGTCAAACACATTCAAACAAAGCTAATTGAATCAAATGAAAGTTAAATACATTCAAACAAAGCTTTTTGAATCAAATTAAAGTCAAACACATTCAAACAAAGCATTTTGAATCAAATCAAAGTCTAATGCATTCAACACAGATAATTGAATCAAATGAAAGTCAAATGCATTCTACAAAGCTAATTGAATCAAATGAAAATCAAACACATTCAAACATAGCTTTTTGAATCAAATTTAAGTCAAACACATTCAAACAAAGCTAATTAAATCAAATGAAAGTCAATACACTCAAACAAAGCTTTTTGAATAAAATGAATGTCAAATGCATTCAACAAAGCTAATTGTATCAAATGAAAGTTAAACACATTCAAACAACACTAATTTAATTCAACGAAAGCCAAACACATTCAAATATATCCTTTTATATCAAGTTAAAGTCTAATGCATTCAACAAAGCTAATTGAATAAAATAAAAGTCAAACACATTCAAACAAAGCAAATTGAATCAAATGAAAGTTAAACACATTCAAACAAAGCTTTTTGAATCAAATGAACGTCTAATGCATTAAACAAAGCTAATTGAATCAAATGAAAGTCAAATGCATTCTACAAAGCTTATTGAATTAAATGAATGTCAAAGCTAATTGAATCAAATAAAAGTCAATCATATTCAAACAAAGCTTTTTGAATCAAATGAAAATCTAATGCATTAAACAAAGCTAATTGAATCAAATGAAAGTCAAATGCATTCTACAAAGCTTATTGAATTAAATGAATGTCAAAGCCAATTGAATCAAATAAAAGTCAATCATATTCAAACAAAGCTTTTTGAATCAAATTAAAGTATAATGCATTCAATAAAGCTAATTGAATCAAATGAAAGTCAAATACATTCTACAAAGCTAATTGAATTAAATGAAAGTCAAACACATTCAAACAAAGCTAATTGAATCAAATGAAAGTCAAATACATTCAAACAAATCTTTTTGAATCAAATTATAGTCAATTCCATTCAACAAAGCTAATTGAATCAAATGAAAGTCAAACACATTCAAACAAAGGTAATTGAATCAGATGAAAGTCAAATTTACTCAAACAAAGCTAATTGAATCAAATGAAAGTCAAACACATTCAAACAAAGGTAATTGAATCAAATGAAAGTCAAACTTACTCAAACAGAGCTAGTTGAATAAAAAAAAGTCAAACACATACAAACAAAGCTTTATGAATCAAATGAAAGCAAAATGCATTCAAGAATGCTAATTAAATCAAATGAAAAACAAATGCATTCTACAAAGCTAGTTGAATCAAATGAAAGTCAAACACATTCAAATAAAGCTTTTTGAATCAAAGTATAGTCTTATGCAGTCAACAAAGCTAATTGAATCAAATGAAATTCAAACACATTCAAAAAAACCTAATTGAATCAAATGAAAGTCAAACACATTCTACAAAGCTAATTGAATCAAATGAAAGACAAACACATTCAAACAAGCTTTATGAATCAAATTTAAGTCAAACACATTCAAACAAAGCTAATTCACTCGAATGAAAGTCAATCCCATTCAAACAAAGCTTATTGAATAAAATGAATTGTCAAATGCATTCTACAAATCTAATTGAATCAATGGAAAGTCAAACAAATTCAAACAAAGCTAATTGAATCCAATGAAAGTCTTATGCATTCAACAAAGCTAATTGAATCATATGAAAGTCAAACACATTCAAAAAAAGCTAATTGAATATAATGAGAGTCAAACACATTCAAACAAGCTTTATTAATCAAATTTAAGTCATACGCATTCAAACAAAGCTAATTAAATCAAATGAAAGTCAAACCCATTCAATGAAAGCTAATTACATCAAATGAAAGTCAAACACATTCAAACAGAGCTTTTCGAATCCAATTTATGTCAAACACATTCAAACAAAGCTAATTAAATCAAATGAAAGTCAACACACTCAAACAAAGCTTTTTGAATAAAATGAATGTCAAATGCATTCAACAAAGCTAAATGAATCAAATGAAAGTCAAATGCATTCTACAAAGCTAATTGAATCAAATGAAAGTTAAAAACATTCAAACAACACTAATTTAATCCAATGAAATCCAAACACATTCAAATAAATCTTTTTGAAGCAAGTTAAAGTCTAATGCATTCAACGAAGCTAATTTAATTAAATGAAGTCAAACACATTCAAACAAAACTAATTGAATCAAATGAAATTTAAACACATTCAAACAAAGCTTTTTAAATCAAATGAAAGTCTAATGCATTCAACAAAGCTAATTGAATCAAATGAAAGTCAAATGAATTCTACAAAGCTAATTGAATCAAATGAAAGTCAATCACATTCTAACAAAGCTTTTTGAATCAAATAAAAGTCAAATGCATTCAACAAAACTAATTGAATTAAATGAAAGTCAAATGCATTCTACAAAGTTAATTGAATCAAATGAAAGATAAACACATTCAAAGCTTATGAATCAAATGAAATCCTAATGCATTCAACAATGCTAATTTAATCAAATGAAAGACAAATGCATTCTACAAAGCTAATTGAATCAAATGAAAGTCAAACACATTCATACAAAGCTTTTTGAATCAAATTTAAGTCAAACACTTTCAAACAAAGCTAATTAAATCAAATGAAAGTCAACACACTCAAACAAAGCTTTTTGAATAAAATGAATGTCAAATGCATTCAACGAAGCTATATAAATCAAATGAAAGTAAAATGCATTCTATAAAGCTAATTGAATCTAATGAAAGTTAAACACATTCAAACAACACTAATTTAATCCAATGAAAGCCAAACACATTAAAATAAATCTTTTTGAAACAAGTTAAAGTCTAATGCATTTAACAAAGCTAATTGAATAATTTGAAAGTCAAACACATTCAAACAAAGCTAATTAAATCAAATGAAAGTTAAACACATTCAAACAAAGGTTTTAAATCAAATGAAAGCCTAATGCATTCAACAATGCTAATTGAATCAAAAGAAAGACAAATTCATTCTACAAAGCTAATTGAATCAAATGAAAGTAAAGGACATTCAAACAAATCTAATTGAATAAAATAAAAGTCAAACACATTCAAACAAAGCTAATTGAATCAAAGGAAAGTCAAACACATTCAAACAAAGCTAATTGAATCAAATGAAAGTCGAACACATTCAAACAAAGCTAATTGAATCAAATGAAAGTCAAATACATTCTACAAAGCTAATTGAATTAAATGAAAGTCAAACACATTCAAACAAACCTAATTGAATCAAATGAAAGTCAAATACATTCGAACAAAGCTTTTTGAATCAAATTGTAGTCAAATGCATTCAACAAAGCTAATTGAATCAAATGAAAGTTAAACACATTCAAAAAATCTAATTGAATCAAATGAAAGTCAAACACATTCAAACATAGCTAATTGAATCAAATGAAAGTCAAACACATTCAAACTAAGCTTTTTGAATCAAATTAAAGTCAAACACATTCATACAAAGCATTTATAATCAAATTCAAGTTTAATGCGTTGAACAAAGCTAATTGAATCAAATGAAAGTCAGATGCATTCAACAAAGCTAATTGAATCAAAAGAACGACAAACACATTTAAACAAAGATTTTTGAAAAAAATTAAAGTCTAATGCATTCAACAAAGGTAATTGAATCAAATGAAAGTCAAATGCATTCTACAAAGCTAATTGAATCAAATGAAAGTCAAACACATTCAAACAAGCTTTATGAATCAAATTTAAGTCAAACACATTCAAACAAAGCTAATTCACTCGAATGAAAGTCAATCCCATTCAAACAAAGGTTATTGAACAAAATGAATGTCAAATGCATTCTACAAATCTAATTGAATCAATGGAAAGTCAAACACATTCAAACAAAGCTAATTGAATCCAATGAAAGTCTTATGCATTCATCAAAGCTAATTGAATCATATGAAAGTCAAACACATTAAAAAAAAGCTAATTAAATCAAATGAGAGTCAAACACATTCAAACAAGCTTTATTAATCAAATTTAAGTCATACACATTCAAACAAAGCTAATTAAATCAAATGAAAGTCAAACACATTCAAACAAAACTAATTGAATCAAATGAAATTTAAACACATTCAAACAAAGCTTTTTAAATCAAATGAAAGTCTAATGCATTCAACAAAGCGAATTGAATCAAATGAAAGTCAAATGCATTCTACAAAGCTAATTAAATCAAATGAAAGTCAAACACATTCAAACAAAGCTTTTTGAATCAAATGAAAGTCAAATGCATTCAACAAAACTAATTGAATTAAATGAAAGTCAAATGCATTCTACAAAGCTAATTGAATCAAATGAAAGTCAAACACATTCAAAGCTTATGAATCAAATGAAATCCTAATGCATTCAACAATGCTAATTTAATCAAATGAAAGACAAATGCATTCTACAAAGCTAATTGAATCAAATGAAAGTCAAACACATTCATACAAAGCTTTTTTAATCAAATTTAAGTCAAACACTTTCAAACAAAGCTAATTAAATCAAATGAAAGTCAACACACTCAAACAAAGCTTTTTGAATAAAATGAATGTCAAATGCATTCAACAAAGCTAAATGAATCAAATGAAAGTCAAATGCATTCTACAAAGCTAATTGAATCAAATGAAAGTTCAAAACATTCAAACAACACTAATTTTATCCAATGAAATCCAAACACATTCAAATAAATCTTTTTGAAGCAAGTTAAAGTCTAATGCATTCAACGAAGCTAATTTAATTAAATGAAAGTCAAACACATTCAAACAAAACTAATTGAATCAAATGAAATTTAAACACATTCAAACAAAGCTTTTTTAATCAAATGAAAGTCTAATGCATTCTACAAAGCTAATTGAATCAAATGAAAGTCAAATGCATTCTACAAAGCTAATTGAATAAAATGAAAGTCAATCACATTCTAACAAAGCTTTTTGAATCAAATGAAAGTCAAATGCATTCAACAAAACTAATTGAATTAAATGAAAGTCAAATGCATTCTACAAAACTAATTGAATCAAATGAAAGAGAAACACATTTAAAGCTTATGAATCAAATGAAATCCTAATGCATTCAACAATGCTAATTTAATCAAATGAAAGACAAATGCATTCTACAAAGCTAATTGAATCAAATGAAAGTCAAACACATTCATACAAAGCTTTTTGAATCAAATTTAAGTAAAACACTTTCAAACAAAGCTAATTAAATCAAATGAAAGTCAACACACTCAAACAAAGCTTTTTGAATAAAATGAATGTCAAATGCATTCAACTAAGCTATATAAATCAAATGAAAGTCAAATGCATTCTATAAAGCTAATTGAATCTAATGAAAGTTAAACACATTCAAACAACACTAATTTAATCCAATGAAAGCCAAACACATTAAAATAAATCTTTTTGAAACAAGTTAAAGTCTAATGCATTTAACAAAGCTAATTGAATAATTTGAAAGTCAAACACATTCAAACAAAGCTAATAGAATCAAATGAAAGTTAAACACATTCAGACAAAGGTTTTAAATCAAATGAAAGCCTAATGCATTCAACAATGCTAATTGAATCAAAAGAAAGACAAATAAATTCAAACAAAGCTTTTTGAATCAAATCAAAGTCTAATGCATTCAACAAAGATAATTGAATAAAATGAAAGTCAAACACATTCAAACAAAGCTAATTGAATCAAATGAAAGTTAAACACATTCAAACAAAGCTTTTTGAATCAAATGAAAGTCTAATGCATTAAACAAAGCTAATTGAATCAAATGAAAGTCAAATGCATTCTACAAAGCTAATTGAATTAAATGAATGTCAAAGCTAATTGAATCAAATAAAAGTCAATCATATTCAAACAAAGCTTTTTGAATCAAATTAAAATATAATGCATTCAATAAAGCTAATTGAATCAAATGAAAGTCAAATACATTCTACAAAGCTAATTGAATTAAATGAAAGTCAAACACATTCAAACAAACCTAATTGAATCAAATGAAAGTCAAATACATTCAAACAAAGCTTTTTGAATCAAATTATAGTAAAATGCATTCAACAAAGCTAATTGAATCAAATGAAAGTCAAACACATTCAAAAAAGCTAATTGAATCAAATGAAAGTCAAGCCCATTCTTTCATAGCTAATTGAATCAAATGAAAGTCAAACACATTCAAACTAAGCTTTTTGAATCAAATTAAAGTCAAACACATTCATACAAAGCATTTATAATCAAATTAAAGATTAATGCGTTCAACAAAGCTAATTGAATCAAATGAAAGTCAGATGCATCCAACAAAGCTAATTGAATTTAAAGAACGACAAACACATTCAAACAAAGATTTTTGACAAAAATTAAAGTCTAATGCATTCAACAAAGGTAATCGAATCAAATGAAAGTCAAATGCATTCGACAAAGCTAATTGAATCAAATGAAAGTCAAACACATTCAAACAAGCTTTATGAATCAAATTTAAGTCAAACACATTCAAACAAAGCTAATTCACTCGAATGAAAGTCAATCCCATTCAAACAAAGCTTATTGAACAAAATGAATGTCAAATGCATTCTACAAATCTAATTGAATCAATGGAAAGTCAAACACATTCAAACAAAGCTAATTGAATCCAATGAAAGTCTTATGCATTCATGAAAGCTAATTGAATCATATGAAAGTCAAACACATTCAAAAAAAGCTAATTGAATCAAATGAGAGTCAAACACATTCAAACAAGATTTATTAATCAAATTTAAGTCATACACATTCAAACAAAGCTAATTAAATCAAATGAAAGTCAAACCCATTCAATGAAAGCTAATTATATCAAATGAAAGTAAAACACATTCAAACGAAGCTGTTTGAATCCAATTTATGTCAAACACATTCAAACAAAGCTAATTAAATCAAATGAAAGTCAACACACTCAAACAAAGCTTTTTGAATAAAATGAATGTCAAATGCATTCAACAAAGCTAAATGAATCAAATGAAAGTCAAATGCATTCTACAAAGCTAATTGAATCAAATGAAAGTTAAAAACATTCAAACAACACTAATTTAATCCAATGAAATCCAAACACATTCAAATAAATCTTTTTGAAGCAAGTTAAAGTCTAATGCATTCAACGAAGCTAATTTAATTAAATGAAAGTCAAACACATTCAAACAAAACTAATTGAATCAAATGAAATTTAAACACATTCAAACAAAGCTTTTTGAATCAAATGAAAGTCTAATGCATTAAACAAAGCTAATTGAATCAAATGAAAGTCAAATGCATTCTACAAAGCTAATTGAATTAAATGAATGTCAAAGCTAATTGAATCAAATAAAAGTCAATCATATTCAAACAAAGCTTTTTGAATCAAATTAAAATATAATGCATTCAATAAAGCTAATTGAATCAAATGAAAGTCAAATACATTCTACAAAGCTAATTGAATTAAATGAAAGTCAAACACATTCAAACAAACCTAATTGAATCAAATGAAAGTCAAATACATTCAAACAAAGCTTTTTGAATCAAATTATAGTCAAATGCATTCAACAAAGCTAATTGAATCAAATGAAAGTCAAACACATTCAAAAAAGCTAATTGAATCAAATGAAAGTCAAGCCCATTCTTTCATAGCTAATTGAATCAAATGAAAGTCAAACACATTCAAACTAAGCTTTTTGAATCAAATTAAAGTCAAACACATTCATACAAAGCATTTATAATCAAATTAAAGATTAATGCGTTCAACAAAGCTAATTGAATCAAATGAAAGTCAGATGCATCCAACAAAGCTAATTGAATTTAAAGAACGACAAACACATTCAAACAAAGATTTTTGACAAAAATTAAAGTCTAATGCATTCAACAAAGGTAATCGAATCAAATGAAAGTCAAATGCATTCGACAAAGCTAATTGAATCAAATGAAAGTCAAACACATTCAAACAAGCTTTATGAATCAAATTTAAGTCAAACACATTTAAACAAAGCTAATTCACTCGAATGAAAGTCAATCCCATTCAAACAAAGCTTATTGAACAAAATGAATGTCAAATGCATTCTACAAATCTAATTGAATCAATGGAAAGTCAAACACATTCAAACAAAGCTAATTGAATCCAATGAAAGTCTTATGCATTCATGAAAGCTAATTGAATCATATGAAAGTCAAACACATTCAAAAAAAGCTAATTGAATCAAATGAGAGTCAAACACATTCAAACAAGATTTATTAATCAAATTTAAGTCATACACATTCAAACAAAGCTAATTAAATCAAATGAAAGTCAAACCCATTCAATGAAAGCTAATTATATCAAATGAAAGTAAAACACATTCAAACGAAGCTGTTTGAATCCAATTTATGTCAAACACATTCAAACAAAGCTAATTAAATCAAATGAAAGTCAACACACTCAAACAAAGCTTTTTGAATAAAATGAATGTCAAATGCATTCAACAAAGCTAAATGAATCAAATGAAAGTCAAATGCATTCTACAAAGCTAATTGAATCAAATGAAAGTTAAAAACATTCAAACAACACTAATTTAATCCAATGAAATCCAAACACATTCAAATAAATCTTTTTGAAGCAAGTTAAAGTCTAATGCATTCAACGAAGCTAATTTAATTAAATAAAAGTCAAACACATTCAAACAAAACTAATTGAATCAAATGAAATTTAAACACATTCAAACAAAGCTTTTTAAATCAAATGAAAGTCTAATGCATTCAACAAAGCTAATTGAATCAAATGAAAGTCAAATGCATTTTACAAAGCTAATTGAATCAAATGAAAGTCAAACACATTCAAACTAAGCTTTTTGAATCAAATGAAAGTCAAATGCATTCAACAAAACTAATTGAATTAAATGAAAGTCAAATGCATTCTACAAAGCTAATTGAATCAAATGAAAGTCAAACACATTCAAAGCTTATGAATCAAATGAAATCCTAATGCATTCAACAATGCTAATTTAATAAAATGAAAGACAAATGCATTCTACAAAGCTAATTGAATCAAATGAAAGTCAAACACATTCATACAAAGCTTTTTGAATCAAATTTAAGTCAAACACTTTCAAACAAAGCTAATTAAATCAAATGAAAGTCAACACACTCAAACAAAGCTTTTTGAATAAAATGAATGACAAATGCATTCAACGAAGCTATATAAATCAAATGAAAGTCAAATGCATTCTATAAAGCTAATTGAATCTAATGAAAGTTAAACACATTCAAACAACACTAATTTAATCCAATGAAAGCTAAACACATTAAAATAAATCTTTTTGAAACAAGTTAAAGTCTAATGCATTTAACAAAGCTAATTGAATAATTTGAAAGTCAAACACATTCAAACAAAGCTAATTGAATCAAATGAAAGTTAAACACATTCAAACAAAGGTTTTAAATCAAATGAAAGCCTAATGATTTCAACAATGCTAATTGAATCAAAAGAAAGACAAATTCATACTACAAAGCTAATTGAATCAAATGAAAGTAAAGGATATTCAAACAAATCTAATTGAATAAAATAAAAGTCAAACACATTCAAACAAAGCTAATTTAATCAAATGAAAGTCAAACACAATCAAACAAAGCTAATTGAATCAAATGAAAGTCAAATAAATTCAAACAAAGCTTTTTGAATCAAATCAAAGTCTAATGCATTCAACAAAGATAATTGAATAAAATGAAAGTCAAACACATTCAAACAAAGCTAATTGAATCAAATGAAAGTCAAATACATTCAAACAAAGCTTTTTGAATCAAATTAAAGTCAAACACATTCAAACAAAGCATTTTGAATCAAATCAAAGTCTAATGCATTCAACACAGATAATTGAATCAAATGAAAGTCAAATGCATTCTACAAAGCTAATTGAATCAAATGAAACTCAAACACATTTAAACATAGCTTTTTTAATCAAATTTAAGTCAAACACATTCAAACAAAGCTAATTAAATCAAATGAAAGTCAATACACTCAAACAAAGCTTTTTGAATAAAATGAATGTCAAATGCATTCAACAAAGCTAATTGTATCAAATGAAAGTTAAACACATTCAAACAACACTAATTTAATTCAACGAAAGCCAAACAAATTCAAATATATCCTTTTATATCAAGTTAAAGTCTAATGCATTCAACAAAGCTAATTGAATAAAATAAAAGTCAAACACATTCAAACAAAGCTAATTGAATCAAATGAAAGTTAAACACATTTAAACAAAGCTTTTTGAATCAAATGAAAGTCTAATGCATTAAACAAAGCTAATTGAATCAAATAAAAGTCAATCATATTCAAACAAAGCTTTGTGAATCAAATGAAAGTCTAATGCATTAAACAAAGCTAATTGAATAAAATGAAAGTCAAATGCATTCTACAAAGCTTATTGAATTAAATGAATGTCAAAGCTAATTGAATCAAATAAAAGTCAATCATATTCAAACAAAGCTTTTTCAATCAAATGAATGTCTAATGCATTAAACAAAGCTAATTGAATCAAATGAAAGTCAAATGCATTCTACAAAGCTTATTGAATTAAATGAATGTCAAAGCTAATTGAATCAAATAAAAGTCAATCATATTCAAACAAAGCTTTGTGAATCAAATGAAAGTCTAATGCATTAAACAAAGCTAATTGAATAAAATGAAAGTCAAATGCATTCTACAAAGCTTATTGAATTAAATGAATGTCAAAGCTAATTGAATCAAATAAAAGTCAATCATATTCAAACAAAGCTTTTTGAATCAAATGAATGTCTAATGCATTAAACAAAGCTAATTGAATCAAATGAAAGTCAAATGCATTCTACAAAGCTTATTAAATTAAATGAATGTCAAAGCTAATTGAATCAAATAAAAGTCAGTCATATTCAAACAAAGCTTTTTGAATCAAATTAAAGTATAATGCATTCAATAAAGCTAATTGAATCAAATGAAAGTCAAATACATTCTACAAAGCTAATTGAATTAAATGAAAGTCAAACACATTCAAACAAAGCTAATTGAATCAAATGAAAGTCAAATACATTCAAACAAATCTTTTTGAATCAAATTATAGTCAATTGCATTCAACAAAGCTAATTGAATCAAATGAAAGTCAAACACATTCAAACAAAGGTAATTGAATCAAATGAAAGTCAAATTTACTCAAACAAAGCTAATTTAATCAAATGAAAGTCAAACACATTCAAACAAAGGTAATTGAATCAAATGAAAGTCAAACTTACTCAAACAGAGCTAATTGAATAAAAAAAAGTCAAACACATACAAACAAAGCTTTATGAATCAAATGAAAGCCAAAAGCATTCAAGAATGCTAATTGAATCAAATGAAAAACAAATGCATTCTACAAAGCTAGTTGAATCAAATGAAAGTCAAACATATTCAAATAAAGCTTTTTGAATCAAAGAATAGTCTTATGCAGTCGACAAAGCTAATTGAATCAAATGAAATTCAAACACATTCAAAAAAACCTAATTGAATCAAATGAAAGTCAAACACATTCTACAAAGCTAATTGAATCAAATGAAAGTCAAACACATTCAAACAAGCTTTATGAATAAAATTTAAGTCTAACACATTCAAACAAAGCTAATTAACTCGAATGAAAGTCAATCCCATTCAAACAAAGCTTATTGAATAAAATGAATGTCAAATGCATTCTACAAATCTAATTGAATCAATGGAAAGTCAAACACATTCAAACAAAGCTAATTGAATCCAATGAAAGTCAAACACATTCAAAAAAAGCTAATTGAATATAATGAGAGTCAAACACATTCAAACAAGCTTTATTAATCAAATTTAAGTCATACACATTCAAACAAAGCTAATTAAATCAAATGAAAGTCAAACCCATTCAATGAAAGCTAATTATATCAAATGAAAGTCAAACACATTCAAACAGAGCTTTTCGAATCCAATTTATGTCAAACACATTCAAACAAAGCTAATTAAATCAAATGAAAGTCAACACACTCAAACAAAGCTTTTTGATTAAAAATGAATGTCAAATGCATTCAACAAAGCTAAATGAATCAAATGAAAGTCAAATGCATTCTACAAAGCTAATTGAATCAAATGAAATCCAAACACATTCAAACAAAACTAATTGAATCAAATGAAATTTAAACACATTCAAACAAAGCTTTTTGAATCAAAGGAAAGTCTAATGCATTCAACAAAGCTAATTGAATCAAATGAAAGTCAAATGCATTCTACAATGCTAATTGAATCAAATGAAAGTCAATCACATTCTAACAAAGCTTTTTGAATCAAACGAAAGTCAAATGCATTCAACAAAACTAATTGAATTAAATGAAAGTCAAATGCATTCTACAAAGCTAATTGAATCAAATGAAAGAGAAACACATTCAAAGCTTATGAATCAAATGAAATCCTAATGCATTCAACAATGCTAATTTAATCAAATGAAAGACAAATGCATTCTACAAAGCTAATTGAATCAAATGAAAGGTAAACACATTCATACAAAGCTTTTTGAATCAAATTTAAGTCAAAACACTTTCAAACAAAGCTAATTAAATCAAATGAAAGTCAACACACTCAAACAAAGCTTTTTGAATAAAATGAATGTCAAATGCATTCAACGAAGCTATATAAATCAAATGAAAGTCAAATGCATTCTATAAAGCTAATTGAATCCAATGAAAGTTAAACACATTCAAACAACACTAATTTAATCCAATGAAAGCCAAACACATTAAAATAAATCTTTTTGAAACAAGTTAAAGTCTAATGCATTTAACAAAGCTAATTGAATAATTTGAAAGTCAAACACATTCAAACAAAGCTAATTAAATCAAATGAAAGTTAAACACATTCAAACAAAAGTTTTAAATCAAATGAAAGCCTAATGCATTCAACAATGCTAATTGAATCAAAAGAAAGACAAATTCATTCTACAAAGCTAATTGAATCAAATGAAAGTAAAGGACATTCAAACAAATCTAATAGAATAAAATAAAAGTCAAACACATTCAAACAAAGCTAATTGAATCAAAGGAAAGTCAAACACATTCAAACAAAGCTAATTGAATCAAATGAAAGTCAAACACATTCAAACAAAGCTAATTGAATCAAATGAAAGTCAAATACATTCTACAAAGCTAATTGAATTAAATGAAAGTCAAACACATTTAAACAAACCTAATTGAATCAAATTAAAGTCAAATACATTCGAACAAAGCTTTTTGAATCAAATTGTAGTCAAATGTATTCAACAAAGCTAATTGAATCAAATGAAAGTCAAACACATCCAAAAAATCTAATTAAATCAAATGAAAGTCAAACACATTCAAACATAGCTAATTGAATCAAATGAAAGTCAAACACATTCAAACTAAGCTTTTTGAATCAAATTAAAGTCAAACACATTCATACAAAGCATTTATAATCAAATTAAAGTTTAATGCGTTCAACAAAGCTAATTGAATCAAATGAAAGTCAGATGCATTCAACAGAGCTAATTGAATCAAAAGAACGACAAACACATTCAAACAAAGATTTTTGAAAAAAATTAAAGTCTAATGCATTCAACAAAGGTAATCGAATCAAATGAAAGTCAAATGCATTCGACAAAGCTAATTGAATCAAATGAAAGTCAAACACATTCAAACAAGCTTTATGAATCAAATTTAAGTCAAACACATTCAAACAAAGCTAATTCACTCGAATGAAAGTCAATCCCATTCAAACAAAGCTTATTGAACAAAATGAATGTCAAATGCATTCTACAAATCTAATTGAATCAATGGAAAGTCAAACACATTCAAACAAAGCTAATTGAATCCAATGAAAGTCTTATGCATTCAACAAAGCTAATTGAATCATATGAAAGTCAAACACATTCAAAAAAAGCTAATTGAATATAATGAGAGTCAAACACATTCAAACAAGCTTTATTAATCAAATTTAAGTCATACTCATTTAAACAAAGCTAATTAAATCAAATGAAAGTCAAACCCATTCAATGAAAGCTAATTATATCAAATGAAAGTCAAACACATTCAAACAGAGCTTTTCGAATCCAATTTATGTCAAACACATTCAAACAAAGCTAATTAAATCAAATGAAAGTCAACACACTCAAACAAAGCTTTTTGATTAAAAATGAATGTCAAATGCATTCAACAAAGCTAAATGAATCAAATGAAAGTCAAAGGCATTCTACAAAGCTAATTGAATCAAATGAAAGTTAAAAACATTCAAACAACACTAATTTAATCCAATGAAATCCAAACACATTCAAATAAATCTTTTTGAAGCAAGTTAAAGTCTAATGCATTCAACGAAGCTAATTTAATTAAATGAAAGTCAAACACATTCAAACAAAACTAATTGAATCAAATGAAATTTAAACACATTCAAACAAAGCTTTTTGAATCAAATGAAAGTCTAATGCATTCAACAAAGCTAATTGAATCAAATGAAAGTCAAATGTGTTTAGGGTGAAAATACCCTAAGACACGTGGCCCAATAAAGGCTTGACACGTGTCAATCTTTCAACGGTCTGCAAAGGCCCAATCCCTTTGCGACACGTGTCCCTTATACCCTAATTGAGGTACAGTTCTCCCTTAATATAAATAGTAAGGGTAGACCTCATTTATGGAGAACACACATTAATTGCAACCACACAAAAAACAAACAAAGCCCAAACCTACTGAAACGCTCTCGAACCGAGAAGCTTTTATTGTTCTTATTCCACTTCGAAAAGATACTAACTTAATCTTCGGAGGCGGAACTCCCACCCCCATCCGGAGTCTCCGTTACTTGTGCAGGTACAGGCGTAAGAAGGAAGTCTGCTAGGAAATTGTAACTCTCCCGAAGGACATAAAATACCCCCAAACATCTGGCGCCGTCTGTGGGGAGAGTACTTTCTAGATGACATCTGAGCCTATACTACCTGGTAAAGGCAATCTGCCTACTGGGGAGGTTGAGGTCCATTCGGACCAAGATACAGCCGATAACTATGACTTGGAAGCCTACACTGCTGCGGATGGCTCTTTAAGGACCAAGAACACCCGTTCCAAAGATAAGAGAGAACGGGAAGGGAACCAGGCGGCTCCTAGCAAGCCAACTAGGGGGCCGCTTGGGTTAACCTCTACCGCTGGAGACTCCCCAGTCTCCAGAGATGAGCTCATGAATATGATGATGAGCTTCAAAGGAGAGATCAAAGGCCTTCTGGACTATACAGCCGGCCCCCGTAAGGGTCAGGCGGAAGAAAGGCGTCACGGTAAAAAGACAGCCAAAACAGTAAAGGGTAGAGCATCTACCCCGCATCCGAAGTCAAACATGCCGGCTAGGCTCTTTGATTTCTCAAAGATGCACACTCCTATAGATGGAGTTAGAAAGCCCGTCCGGCACATTCAGCCGGATGGAACCAAGAAAGTCTATTCTGACGCCCGGACGCTCATCCAAGATAAAAAGACTCAGCGATCCGAGTCGGCATCAACATCGACCTTTCGAGACAGCTTCAATGCCACCTCAGGAAGGCACTCGAGAACAAACAATGACAGCCAGACGAGCGAGGTTTCCGCTCGATCCGACCCCCATATGATCCAACCGGCAGTGCATGGAACACCGTATACGCCCTTTGGATCCCCCTATGCACAGGCAGGTATTTTCGGGGGGCAGCATCAGCCGCCCGTCCAGCCTATGGACTGGCAGCTCCGGCTGCTCAACCTTGGGGAACAGCCAACGGCGTTCTCCAGAGAAATCACCGAGATGACCCAGCCGTCTAAAATCAAAAACGTGTTGGTAGGCGCCTATGACGGTACCACCAACCCGGAAGATCACCTTATGGCATACACCAACCTGATGTATTTGCAGGGTTTGGATGACGCCTCATGGTGCCGGTGCTTCCCGGCTACGTTGAAAGGGATTGCTCAACGTTGGTTTGGTAACCTCCCAGCCGGATGCATCAATAATTTCAGGACCTTGGCCTACTGGTTTACGTCCAACTTTTCTATGAACATCCCTGCCAAGAAAACAAGCCTTGATCTAGGGGCAATACAACAGGGAGACAAAGAGGGGCTCCGGTCATATGTCAGGCGGTTTAACCTGATGAGGATCCAAATCCATGGATTGTCTGATGACGTTGCCTATACTGATTTCTTCAAAGGCTTAAAAGATGGATCAACTTTTAAGTTTGACTTGGTTAGGAAGAGGGTCTCCACTCTTCACGAGGCGCTCATGAAGGCGGAGGCCTACATTCAGGCAGTGGAATTGTGTGCTGTTAAACTTCCAACGGATTACAAAAGATCCGATAAAAAAGAGAGTCGACCTACCCAGTCGGCCAAAAAGGAAGACAAGAGAAAGGGGGTATGGGCGGCAAACTCATCCGGACAACCTTTCCAGAAAAGGAAGAGGTCGGATCCGTATGTGCCAAAGTACGAGTTCAACAAGGACTGTGCCTCCATTCTCAACGAAGTAAAGGACCGGTTGAATCTTGAAAAACCGTCTCCTATGAAGAGTCCTCTAAGCGCCCGGGATAAGAGCAAATATTGTCTTTTTCACGAGGAAATTGGCCACGACACTGAGGGTTGCTTTAGCCTCAGGCGGCTCTTCGACCGGCTCGCTGATGAGGGGGCTCTCAAATCTTATCTTTCCAAGTCAAGGGGTACTCCTAAACAAGCAAGAGGACCACCCCCAAAGAAGACGGCTACTCAATCGGATACGGATGAGGAAACCATCCTGACCATAGCCGGTGGATTTGCGGGAGGTGGGCCTACCATCCGGGGCACAAAAGACAACATTCGGAAACTGGTCAACTCAGTGGATGAGGGCCAGTCGTCTGAATATTCATTTCCGGAAGTTAACATCTCCGAGAGAGATAGGGGCGAGGTCAGGCGGCCTCATGATGACCCCATAGTCATCGAGTGCAAAATCGCCAATCAAAGAGTTGGCCGGATCTTGATTGATACTGGGAGCTCATCCGACCTCATCAGCTACCGGTGCTTGGAGAAACTCAAGTATAAGCCCAGTAGCATGCTTCCGGCCTCATACCCTCTTGTAGGTTTTGGGGGAGGAGTAGTACATCCGGTGGGCATGATTGATCTACCCATCCGGTTCGGAGAGAAGGGTAAGGGCCGGCATATGGTTGTCAAGTTTCTTGTTGTAGAAGAGCTGACTGCCTACAATCTGATTATTGGCCGTCCAACCCTTAACCTCTCAAAGGCAGTCATCATCCCATCTCTAATGTTGATAAAGTTTGAAAGGGATGATGGCACAGTCGGTTCCTTGAGTAGGGACCAAAAGATGGCGAGAGAGTGTTACCTCTCGGACATCAAACCAACGCTTGACACAGGCGGTCAAGAGAAAGAAATTGTTGAACTTGACGACTGTGATCAAAGCTTACCGGCTACAAAGCCAGCCGGTAAAAAGAGGAAGGCGAACCAACTGGCGCCTGTGAAGGACAAACAATAGCAATCACTGTCCGGGGAGAGGACAAACGTCCTTCGCCCTCAGCCGACTGGAGAAATAATTGATGTTGTCCTTGAAGACAGCCGGCCAGACAGAACCGTCAAGGTTGGAACGGCTGCGTTTGAAAGTTTGGGATCAGATTTGCTCCTTTTGCTGAAGGAGTTCAAAGATGTGTTTGCCTTTGAAGTAGAAGAGATGCCGGGTGTAAGTTCGGATCTTGCTGTACATAGACTCGCTGTGGATCCTAAGAAGAAGCCGGTCAGGCAAAAGAAACGGAACCATGGCGAGGAAAGGTCCGAGGCGGCAGCAACCGAGGTCAAGAAACTCTTGGATGCTGGATTCATCCGGCAATGTTACTACCCGGATTGGGTAGCCAATGTCGTCCTTGTGAAAAAGCCGAATGGAACTTGGCGGATGTGTGTAGATTACACGGACCTCAACAGGGCTTGTCCAAAGGATAGCTACCCGCTTCCAAAGATAGATCATTTGGTAGACTCTACAGCCGGCCATGCCCTGATGAGTTTCATGGACGCCTATTCCGGCTTCCATCAGATACCCTTGTGGAAGAAAGACCAAGAGAAGACTGCTTTCGTCACAGATCAAGGGCTATATTGCTACACGGTGATGCCGTTTGGGTTGAAGAATGCGCCTGCTACTTTCCAGCGAATGATGAACTCGGTCTTTTATGATCAGATTAAAAGGAACGTGGAGGTGTACATTGATGATATGATTGTCAAATCAAAGCTGCAGGCGAATCATCTAGCCGACCTCCGAGAAACTCTCACCACCCTCAGACGGCATAAAGTCATGTTAAATCCAAAAAAATGCGTCTTTTGAGTTGAGTCCGGGAAGTTTCTTGGATTTTTGATTGATCAGAGGGGCATAGAGGCCAATCCGGACAAAGTACAGGCGGTGATTGACATGCAGTCGCCACGTACCGTCAGGGAGGCTCAAAAGCTTACCGGTTGCCTGGCGGCATTGGGGAGATTCCTCAGCCGGTCAGGTGACAAGTGCCTGTATTTCTTTCAAGCAATCAAAA
The DNA here is from genome assembly GCF_001683475.1 of Chenopodium quinoa. Taxonomy (NCBI): domain Eukaryota; kingdom Viridiplantae; phylum Streptophyta; class Magnoliopsida; order Caryophyllales; family Amaranthaceae; genus Chenopodium; species Chenopodium quinoa. The sequence goes on from NW_018744482.1 coordinate 22,545, forward strand.
AGAGGTCAAGGTTTGAATGGGGTGAAGAGGCTGAGGCGGCATTTCAACGGCTGAAGCAACACCTGCATTCTTTGCCAAGATTGGTGAGTCCCCTACCCCAGGAGGCTCTCTACATGTACTTGGCCGTCTCGGATCGCTCCTTGAGCGCCGTCCTCCTTGCTGAGAGAAACGGCAATCAGCTCCCGGTATACTTTATAAGCCATGTCCTCCGGAATGCTGAACTTCGTTATCCCATGATCGAAAAATTCGGTCTGGCTTTGTTCAAAGCAGTCAAGCGGCTGAAACCGTATTTTTTAGCACATCCGGTGACCGTTTACACTGATCAGCCGCTCAAAAGGCCTATGACCACTTTAGAGTCATCCGGAAGAATGATTAAATGGGCTGTGGAAATCCAAAGCTTAGAAATCACTTTCGAACCCAGGCGAGCAGTGAAGGGTCAGGCGTTTGCCGACTTCATCGTTGAAATGACAAGGCCAATACAGCCGGATAAAACTGATCAAGTTTGGAGGGTTTATGTAGACGGGAGCTCTACGCTGAATGGTTGCGGAGCGGGTGTAATTATTCACTCTCCGGAGGGGGACAAATACGAGTATGCTCTACGATTCAAGTTTCAAGCTTCGAATAATGAAGCTGAATACGAAGCCCTGCTAGCCGGTATACGCATGTGTAAGGCAGTCGGGGCATGGAAAGTTGATGCCTGCTCAGATTCCCAACTCATCGTTAGCCAGTACAACGGTGACTACGAGGCCACCCATCCGGTGATGATTATGTATCTACAGGCGGTCAAAGAGGAGGCTGGGGCATTTGATGAATTCAACCTAAGTCAAGTACCCAGATCCGAGAATAATCAGGCGGATGCACTATCCAAACTTGCATCCTCCGCCACATGTGATACGCCTAGATCAGTCTTCTGGGAAGTCATGGAAAAGAAAAGCATTGAACATGACCCCATTGGAGTACTAGATCGAAGCTCCACTTGGATGGACCCCATCCGGAATTACATGGTAGACGGCACTCTACCGGAAACCTCATCCGAAGCAGCTGCTCTTAAAAGACGAGCATTAAGCTTCGCAATGCACAAAGGTGAACTGTTCCGGAAGGGTTACTTGCAGCCGCTATTCAAGTGTGTTACCCCAGAACGGGGCAAGGAAATACTGGAAGATCTCCACGCCGGCTTCTGTGGATCTCACATTGGCGGGAGGACCCTCGCCAAAAGAACCCGGCGGCAAGGATACTTTTGGCCTACACTAGAGGCGGATGCATTAGATCTGGTGAAAAGATGCGACAAGTGCCAGAGGTTCGGCCGGCTGATAAGGCAGCCGGCAACTGATTTGACAGCTATTCACAGCCCAATTCCCTTTGCAAAATGGGGCATGGATATTTTGGGGCCATACACTCCTGCCCCAGGCGGCAGAAGATACATTTTAGTGGCTGTTGATTACTTCACCAAGTGGGTTGAGGCCGAGGCGGTAAAGGGCATCAAAACTAAGGATGTCATCTCCTTCATTTGGAGAAATGTCATCACCCGGTTCGGTGTACCAATGTCAATGGTCTTTGACAATGGCCCCCAGTTGGAAACGCCTGTCCTAAAGACTTGGTTGCAAGATCAAGGGATTTCCCACTACTTTGCATCCGTTGGCCGTCCGCAAGCAAACGGTCAAGTTGAAGCTTTCAACAAGCTCATCTCAGGCGGCATAAAGAAAAAGATCGAGAAGGCAGGCGGGCTTTGGGCAGAAGAGTTAACTCACGTTCTTTGGTCCATCAGAACTACTGAGAAGGGGTCAACCGGTGAAACTCCATTCCTTATGGCATATGGCACAGAGGCGGTGCTTCCATTGAATTATATGAGCCAACACTTCGAATCATGTTGTATGATGAAGAGGCAAATTGGGAAGCCATGCGCCTGTCTCTGGATACTCTTCCAGAAAGAAGGGGCAACGCCGCCTTGCGTCATGAAATCTACCGCCTTCGAATGACGAGGGCCTACAACAAAAGGGTGCTTAAACGCCCCCTCAAAGTTGGAGATTTTGTATTACGGAAGCTTGAAGCAACCGGTAGGGCATACGAACAAGGGAAACTAACCCCAAACTGGGAGGGACCCTACCGGATTTTTGAAGAAGTTAGAAACGGCACATACCGCCTGGAAACCCCAGACGGAATGCGGCTGCCTCGTACCTGGAATGTAGATAACTTGAAAAAGTACTACTTAAGGATTGAAATGTGAAAGCATATAATTTCCATTCATACAATTGTATTTGCACCTGTCTAGTGCAAGAACACAGACGGAAGAACACTTGTTAAAACCACTGCTCCAAAAAGAGCAGTCATCCGGTGACACCCATCCGGGTGAATCACTGAAGAGAACAGCTCCCTTCTGGGTGGAACATTGTTCTAGCGATCCAATAACTCAAATGGCGTTTGTCTAAAACGATTTGCAGCCGTTAGAAATGATCCTTTGCATCTAGGATTCATCCGGCAAGGACCCAAAAGAGGTCCATCCGGGTGAATCACTGGAGAGAACAGCTCCCTTCTGGGTGGAACATTGTTCTAGCGATCCAATAACTCAACGGCATTTGTCTAAAATAATTTTGCAGCCGTTAGGAATGATCCTTTGCATCTAGCATTCATCCGGCAAGGACCCAAAAGAGGTCCATCCGGAAAAATGAAATTCCTAATGGGCCACCGTAACCACCTAAACGGTTTTTACATCCCATCCTATATATAATTGTACCAGACGGGGCAAGGTTAGGTCAGTCACTGTCCCCCCATCGGCTTCCATGAAACGACTGCCAGTCTACTGTTGGGGTAAACAGGTAGCCATTTCAGGGGCATATTGTGGTATCTCTTCTTCATCCGGCATATATAGAACGGCTGAAATACTTGTAAAAATGCATAAATAAAAAAATTGCTAATAATAGAGATAGCAAAACCGACTGTCGGTTAATAGATTAATATTAATCTAATTGAAATGTTAGCCGGACCCCTGTCCGGGAAAGATACATCGAAAATACACGGCACGCAGGCCGAAAAAAAAAGAAAATATCAATCTTGCTGTTGCTCTTGTTGCTGAGGCTGCTCCAACCCTTGAGCTTGCCCAACCTGAGTCTCAGCCGTCTGCTCTTGCAGCTGCTTCGGCTGGTTTCCCATTGGCACCCCATCCGGCTCTGACCCTAACCCCTTCTCAGCCCACTCGTCGAAAGGAGGAGGGGCAGGAGTGCCGAGTACTGCGAGCTTCATAAACTTCAGAAGCATACAAGTAACGGAGGTTGAAATAGTCAAAGTCAGAGTCCGAATGGATGAGGCCCCAAGCCAGCTTCATGCGCTCCTCGCAGTCGGCTTCATTCTCTGTAATCAGGCGGCTGAGTTCCTCGTTCAGCTCCTTTTTGTGGGCCGCCTGAATATTAGTGAGTTGGACAGTCAGCTCGCTGTTCTTCTGGCGGAGGTTGGCATTTTCCTTGTCAGCTCCTTCCAGAGCTCTGAGATCAGCCTGGAGGTCCTTGACCTTAAGCTCAAGTTCATCAACTTTCTTCTTGGCCTCATCCCCAGCCAGCACAGCCTCTTTCAGTAATTCCTCCTGTTTGCAACTCTCTCTCTTTAGTTGCCAAATCATATTTAATAGTGTGAAATTGACTAACGTCAATTAGGTCAAGGCACGCTTCTGAGCGTCTCTTACCTCCTCTTGCTTTTTTACGCAAGGGGACTCGGAGCCCGTCCACTCTCAGCATCACCTATGGTACCAACCGGAAAAGGAGTTGGAAACTAATGATGATAATTACTACTCATCCGCAAAAGCAGAGCTTGAGACAAGCATAGGGCATTCGGGTTATTTACCTCAGCAAGAAGAGAGTTGATGCGATCCAGGTTAACCTGGTGTACAGCCGGCACCGCCTCCTTTTCAGAACGGGTCAGAGTCTTGACCATTCTCTTGGCGTATTGGTTGTAGTCGGGCCGGCTGGTAGAGTCATCTGCAAAGGAAGGGTTATCTGTCAGATACTGGGCATAGGCGCCGCCTATATTCATGCGGCTGCCAGAGAGCCCCCAGACTGGCTTGCTTGAGTTTTGACTCTCATATGCCCAAGCGGCCAGGGGGGGTCAAAGGCAGAGGTTTTTACCTTGTTCAGGCTGTGGGGTGCCATCCCCCCCAGCCGCATCTGAGCCAGATCCCATCCGGGTCTGCCCGCCGAAGCACTCGGCGTTAGCTGCAGGCTCTTCCCTGCAGTGGTTGGCCTGGCAGGGTCAGACGTCCTCTTTGCAGGACTAGCTGCCAAAGGTGGACCCGGCAGCCTTGGAGCTTTTGAAGCCGGCTGGGGTATCACACCAGCCGGTCTTTTGTGCATGCTTGCTAGTGATTTTGGCATGCCTTGGGTTCCACCTGAAAATAGTCAAAACAGAGCAATCAGTTAGAAACAAAGGCAGCTCATTCATATGTCATCGGTAAGAAATGGAAGAGGTTTTTACCCCAGCATTCTTGCGGCCAGTGCGCCTTCTCTCTTCGATTTGCTTCTTTCTCAGCTCAATAGCTGAGAAGGCAGGTGTCTTTTCAGGAGGCACCATTCTTTTAGCTTTACCTGCAAAAAAAGGGAAATTCGAGTTAGAGCGTGTACGCATAATCAGGACGTCAGAATACCGGATGGGTTAATGAACCTACTCTTTTAAACATTGAACTTAGATGCAAAGGGACAAGAAGGACTCGTCCCTGAAACCATTCCGGGAGGGTGTACCCAGAACTTTGGGACGATGATTTCACTACCGTCCTCCATCAGATGGGTCGTTTTGAGGAAGAGACCCGTCTCCATTATTTGGTCCCAGGCCTCAGACGGCACTTTCGGAGCGCGCATTTTTTGCCCAGCAATGCCGGGTGCTTATTATACCGCCGCAGCCGGTGATTTAGGGAAGTGGAAGGAGAAGAGACGACATAAAATTTGCTCTTCCAGTTGGTCCACTTTGATGGCTTCTCCAAAGTCATCATGTATTCTTGGTTGGTGGTAAGGGTGTACCAGGCATTCCACCCACCCGGAGCCCGGCTGAGGTAATGCATGTGTGCAAAAGCCTCCCAACTGGGGTTCACCTCCTGCAGCTCACATGCGGCAATGTACCCCAAAATATTGACCCAAGAGTTAGGAGTCAATTGCCATACGCCCAAGTCATACCCCAGCAATATGTCCTTGATGCAGGGGTGAAGGGGGAACCGGAGGCCTGCTTTGAATGCCGCCTCATAACAGCCGAAAAAATCATCGGCATGGTCCAAGTCGTCCGTCCATACGACGGCTGCATTAACAGGCGGGACTCTTATTTCCCAGTCCTTCCCAACTGGTTTCCTTTTAAAAAGAAAGGCAGGAAGGGTTGCAGTAAGGGTGACCACGTCTCTTGCAGACATGGTCATGTCAGTCGGATCCCCCTTAGCCGGCCATTTGTAGGCCTCCTCAACAATAGGCTCAGCCTCCTGTGCAGGGGCTTCAGATTCGGACCCAGACCCTTCTCCAGCAGATTCATCGCCGGATCCTTCGGCATTAGAATCAGAGTCTTCTAATATGCTGTCACCCGGTGTGCTCGGACCACTCGGGGAATCTTGACGAGTCCCCAGGGTTTCTTCCAAAGGAATTTCACCAGACGGTCCTGCCGTCTGGTCCTCGTTTCTGGGATCAGCCGGATCTTCGGCTGCGTCGTCGGACTTGTAATCCGGGTCAACTGCCGTCCATCTTATCCGAGCCATTCTGTCCTGCACATGAACAGAGACGGTCGGATTCGAGGTAGGTGAAGGTTCGCCCAAATACCCCCAGACGGCAGTCCCAGTCCTAGACTCAGCCGTGCCTGGTGACCGCCTGACAGCAGTCGTAGGCTGTGCCGAGTGTATAATTGAAGGGTCCATATCCTATCTATGCAACCGGAAAATTAACAAAAAGAATTGAAAAAAGGGTGCAGACGGTACCTTTGGAGGTTGGAATTGCTGAGATGGTGGCTTGAAACCTACACAGGCGGAAATCTCCGAATGTGTTTGAAGCTGAAATAAAGAAAAATAGATCAGACATGTTTAATTGGAAGCTCATTTAAAAGCCCCCCAAGCGGTGGAGTCCCGGAGGGTTAGCAGAGATGG
>NW_018744483.1:0-19133 GCF_001683475.1 Chenopodium quinoa
TTGAATCAAATGAAAGTCAAATACATTCTACAAAGCTAATTGAATCAATGAAAGTCAAACACATTCAAAGAAAGCTATTTGAATCAAATGAGAGTCAAATAAATTGAAACAAAGCTAATTCAATCAAATGAAAGTCAAACACATTCAAACAAAGCTATATAAATCAAATGAAAGTGAAATGCATTCTACAAAGGAAATTGAATTAAATGAAATTCAAACACATTCAAATAAAGCGATTTGAATCAAATGACAGTCCAATACATTCTACAAAGTTAATTGAATCAATTGAAAGTCAAACACATTCAAACAAAGCTTTTGAATCAAATGAAAGTCAAATACATTCTACAAAGCTAATTGAATCAAATGAAAGTCAAACACATTCAAAACAAAGCTATTTTAATTAAATGAATGTCAAATACATTTTACAAAGCTAATTGAATCAAATGAAAGTCAAACACATTCAAACAAAGCTATTTGAATCAAATGAAAGTCAAACACATTCAAAAAGCTAAAGAAATAGAAAGTCAAATACATTCTACAAAGCAAATTGAAACAAATGAAAGTCAATACATTCAACAAAGCTAATTGAATCAAATGAAAGTCAAACACATTCAAACAAAGCTAATTGAATCAAATGAAAGTCAAGCACATTCAAACAAAGCTATTTTAATCAAATCAAAGTCAAATACATTCTACCAAAGCTATTTTAATTAAATGAATGTCAAATACATTCTACAAAGCTAATTGAATCAAATGAAAGTCAAACACATTCAAAAAAGCTATTTGAATCAAATGAGAGTCAAATAAATTCAAACAAAGCTAATTAAATCAAATAAAAGTAAAATACATTCTACAAAGCTAATTGAATCAAATGAAAGTCAAACACATTCAAACAAAGCCTTTTAAATCAAATGAAAGTCAAACACATTCAAACAAAGCCAATTGAATCAAATGAAAGTCAAATACATTCTACAAAGCTAATTGAATCAAATGAAAGTCAATCACATTCAAACAAAGCTATTTGAATCAAATGAAAGTCAAACACATTTAAACAAAGCTAATTGAATCAAATGAAAGTCAAATACATTCTACAAAGCTAATTGAATCAAATGAAAGTCAAACACATTCAAAGAAAGCTATTTGAATCAAAGAGAGTCAAATAAATTCAAAACAAAGCTAATTATTTCAAATAAAAGTAAAATACATTCTACAAAGCTAATTGAATAAAATGAAAGTCAAACACATTCAAACAAAGCCTTTTAAATCAAATGAAAATCAAACACATTCAAAAAAAGCTTTTTAATTTAAATGAAAGTCAATCACATTTAAACAAAGCTATATAAATCAAATGAAAGTGAAATGCATTCTACAAAGCAAATTGAATTAAATGAAATTCAAACACATTCAAACAAAGCGATTTGAATCAAATGACAGTCCAATACTTTCTACAAAGTTAATTGAATCAATTGAAAGTCAAACACATTCAAACAAAGCTATTTGAATCAAATGAAAGTCAAATACATTCTACAAAGCTAATCGAATCAAATGAAAGTCAAACACATTCAAACAAAGCTATTTTAATTAAATGAATGTTAAATACATTTTACAAAGCTAATTGAATCAAATGAAAGTCAAACACATTCAAATAAAGCTATTTGAATCAAATGAAAGTCAAGCACATTCAAACAAAGCTATTTTAATCAAATCAAAGTCAAATACATTCTACAAAGCTAATTGAATCAAATGAAAGTCAATCACATTCAACAAAGCTATTTGAATCAAATGAAAGTCAAACACATTCAAACAAAGCTAATTCAATCAAATGAAAGTCAAGCACATTCAAACAAAGCTATATTAATCAAATGACAGTCAAATACATTCTACAAAGCTAATTGAATCAAATGAAAGTCAAACACATTCAAACAAAGCTATTTGAATCAAATGAAAGTCACACATTCAAACAAAGCTATTTGAATCAAATAAGAGTCAAATACATTCAAACAAAGCTAATTAAATCAAATAAAAGTCTAATACATTCTACAAAGCTAATTGAATTAAATTAAAGTAAAACACATTCAAACAAAGCTAATTGAATCAAATGAAAGTCAAACACATTCAAACAAAGACTTCGAATCAAACGAAAGTCAAATACATTCTACAAAGCTAATTGAATCAAATGAAAGTCAAAACACATTCAAATAAAGCTATTTCAATCAAATGAAAAGACAAATACATTCTACAAAGCTAATTGAATCAAATGAAAGTCAAACACATTCAAACAAAGCTATTTGAAGAAAATTAAAGTCAAATACATTCTACAAAGCAAATTGAAACAAATGAAAGTCAAATACATCCAACAAAGCTAATTGAATCAAATGAAAGTCAAACACATTCAAAAAAAGCTAATTGAATTAAATAAAAGTCAAGCACATTCAAACAAAGATTTCGAATCAAATGAAAGTCAAATACATTCTACAAAGCTAATTGAATCAAAATAAAGTCAAACACATTCAAATAAAGCTATTTGAATCAAATGAAAGACAAATACATTCTACAAAGCTAATTGAATCAAATGAAAGTCAAACACATTCAAAGAAAGCTATTTGAATCAAATGAGAGTCAAATAAATTCAAACAAAGCTAATTATTTCAAATAAAAGTAAAATACATTCTACAAAGCTAATTGAATAAAATGAAAGTCAAATACATTCAAACAAAGCCTTTTAAATCAAATGAAAATCAAACACATTCAAAAAAGCTTTTTAATTTAAATGAAAGTCAAACACATTCAAACAAAGCTATATAAATCAAATGAAAGTGAAATGCATTCTACAAAGGAAATTGAATTAAATGAAATTCAAACACATTCAAATAAAGCGATTTGAATCAAATGACAGTCCAATACATTCTACAAAGTTAATTGAATCAATTGAAAGTCAAACACATTCAAACAAAGCTTTTTGAATCAAATGAAAGTCAAATACATTCTACAAAGCTAATTGAATCAAATGAAAGTCAATCACATTCAAACAAAGCTATTTTAATTAAATGAATGTTAAATACATTTTACAAAGCTAATTGAATCAAATGAAAGTCAAACACATTCAAACAAAGCTATTTGAATCAAATGAAAGTCAAGCACATTCAAACAAAGCTATTTTAATCAAATCAAAGTCAAATACATTCTACAAAGCTAATTGAATCAAATGAAAGTCAAATACATTCAACAAAGCTAATTGAATCAAATGAAAGTCAAAACACATTCAAACAAAGCTAATTGAATCAAATGAAAGTCAAGCACATTCAAACAAAGCTATTTTAATCAAATCAAAGTCAAATACAATTCTACCAAAAGCTATTTTAATTAAATGAATGTCAAATACATTCTACAAAGCTAATTGAATCAAATGAAAGTCAAACACATTCAAACAAAGCTATTTGAATCAAATGAGAGTCAAATAAATTCAAAACAAAGCTAATTAAATCAAATAAAAGTAAAATACATTCTATACACAAAGCTAATTGAATCAAATGAAAGTCAAAACACATTCAAAACAAAGCTCTTTAATAAATCAAATGAAAGTCAAACACATTCAAACAAAGCCAATTGAATCAAATGAAAGTCAAATACATTCTACAAAGCTAATTGAATCAAATGAAAGTCAAATCACATTCAAACAAAGCTATTTGAATCAAATGAAAGTCAAACACATTCAAACAAAGCTAATTCAATCAAATGAAAGTCAAGCACATTGAAACAAAGCTATTTTAATCAAATGACAGTCAAATACATTCTACAAAGCTAATTGAATCAAATGAAAGTCAAACACATTCAAACAAAGCTATTTGAATCAAATGAAAGTCACACATTCAAACAAAGCTATTTGAATCAAATAAGAGTCAAATACATTCAAACAAAGCTAATTAAATCAAATAAAAGTCTAATACATTCTACAAAGCTAATTGAATTAAATTAAAGTAAAACACATTCAAACAAAGCTAATTGAATCAAATGAAAGTCAAACACATTCAAACAAAGACTTCGAATCAAACGAAAGTCAAATACATTCTACAAAGCTAATTGAATCAAATGAAAGTCAAACACATTCAAATAAAGCTATTTCAATCAAATGAAAGACAAATACATTCTACAAAGCTAATTGAATCAAATGAAAGTCAAACACATTCAAACAAAGCTATTTGAAGAAAATTAAAGTCAAATACATTCTACAAAGCAAATTGAAACAAATGAAAGTCAAATACATTCAACAAAGCTAATTGAATCAAATGAAAGTCAAACACATTCAAACAAAGCTAATTGAATCAAATGAAAGTCAATCACATTCAAACAAAGCTATTTGAATCAAATGAAAGTAAAACACATTCAAAAAAAGCTAATTGAATTAAATAAAAGTCAAGCACATTCAAACAAAGATTTCGAATCAAATGAAAGTCAAATACATTCTACAAAGCTAATTGAATCAAACCAAAGTCAAACACATTCAAATAAAGCTATTTGAATTAAATGAAAGACAAATACATTCTACAAAAGCTAATTGAATCAAATGAAAGTCAAACACATTCAAAACAAAGCTATTTGAAGAAAATGAAAGTCAAATACATTCTACAAAGCAAATTGAAACAAATGAAAGTCAAATACATTCAACAAAGCTATTTGAATCAAATGAAAGTCAAACACATTCAAACAAAGCTAATTGAATCAAATAAAAGTCAAGCACATTCAAACAAAGCTATTTTAATCAAATGAAAGTCAAATACATTCTACAAAGCTAATTGAATCAAATGAAAGTCAATCACATTCAAACAAAGCTATTTGAATCAAATGAAAGTCAAACACATTCAAACAAAGCTAATTGAATCAAATGAAAGTCAAATACATTCTACAAAGCTAATTGAATCAAATGAAAGTCAAACACATTCAAAGAAAGCTATTTGAATCAAATGAAAGTCAAACACATTCAAACAAAGCTATTTGAATCAAATGAAAGTCAAACACATTCAAACAAAGCTATTTGAATCAAATGAAAGTCAAGCACATTCAAACAAAGCTATTTTAATCAAATCAAAGTCAAATACATTCTACAAAGCTAATTGAATCAAATGAAAGTCAATCACATTCAAACAAAGCTATTTGAATCAAATGAAAGTCAAACACATTCAAACAAAGCTAATTCAATCAAATGAAAGTCAAGCACATTCAAACAAAGCTATTTTTAATCAAATGACAGTCAAATACATTCTACAAAGCTAATTGAATCAAATGAAAGTCAAACACATTCAAACAAAGCTATTTGAATCAAATGAAAGTCACACATTCAAACAAAGCTATTTGAATCAAATAAGAGTCAAATACATTCAAACAAAGCTAATTAAATCAAATAAAAGTCTAATACATTCTACAAAGCTAATTGAATTAAATTAAAGTAAAACACATTCAAACAAAGCTAATTGAATCAAATGAAAGTCAAACACATTCAAACAAAGACTTCGAATCAAACGAAAGTCAAATACATTCTACAAAGCTAATTGAATCAAATGAAAGTCAAACACATTCAAATAAAGCTATTTCAATCAAATGAAAGACAAATACATTCTACAAAGCTAATTGAATCAAATGAAAGTCAAACACATTCAAACAAAGCTATTTGAAGAAAATTAAAGTCAAATACATTCTACAAAGCAAATTGAAACAAATGAAAGTCAAATACATTCAACAAAGCTAATTGAATCAAATGAAAGTCAAACACATTCAAACAAAGCTAATTGAATCAAATGAAAGTCAATCACATTCAAACAAAGCTATTTGAATCAAATGAAAGTCAAACACATTCAAAAAAAGCTAATTGAATTAAATAAAAGTCAAGCACATTCAAACAAAGCTATTTTAATCAAATGACAGTCAAATACATTCTACAAAGCTAATTGAATCAAATGAAAGTCAAACACATTCAAACAAAGCTATTTGAATCAAATGAAAGTCACACATTCAAACAAAGCTATTTGAATCAAATAAGAGTCAAATACATTCAAACAAAGCTAATTAAATCAAATAAAAGTCTAATACATTCTACAAAGCTAATTGAATTAAATTAAAGTAAAACACATTCAAACAAAGCTAATTGAATCAAATGAAAGTCAAACACATTCAAACAAAGACTTCGAATCAAACGAAAGTCAAATACATTCTACAAAGCTAATTGAATCAAATGAAAGTCAAACACATTTCAAATAAAGCTATTTTCAATCAAATGAAAGACAAATACATTCTACAAAGCTAATTGAATCAAATGAAAGTCAAACACATTCAAACAAAGCTATTTTGAAGAAAATGAAAGTCAAATACATTCTACAAAGCAAATTGAAACAAATGAAAGTCAAATACATTCAACAAAGCTATTTGAATCAAATGAAAGTCAAACACATTCAAACAAAGCTAATTGAATCAAATAAAAGTCAAGCACATTCAAACAAAGCTATTTTAATCAAATGAAAGTCAAATACATTCTTCAAAGCTAATTGAATCAAATGAAAGTCAATCACATTCAAACAAAGCTATTTGAATCAAATGAAAGTCAAACACATTCAAACAAAGCTAATTGAATCAAATGAAAGTCAAATACATTCTACAAAGCTAATTGAATGAAATGAAAGTCAAACACATTCAAAGAAAGCTATTTGAATCAAATGAAAGTCAAACACATTCAAACAAAGCTATTTGAATCAAATGAATGTCAAACACATTCAAACAAAGCTATTTGAATCAAATGAAAGTCAAGCACATTCAAACAAAGCTATTTTTAATCAAATCAAAGTCAAATACATTCTACAAAGCTAATTGAATCAAATGAAAGTCAATCACATTCAAACAAAGCTATTTGAATCAAATGAAAGTCAAACACATTCAAACAAAGCTAATTCAATCAAATGAAAGTCAAGCACATTCAAACAAAGCTATTTTAATCAAATGACAGTCAAATACATTCTACAAAGCTAATTGAATCAAATGAAAGTCAAACTCATTCAAACAAAGCTAAATAAGTCAAATAAAGTAAAATACATTCTACAAAGCGAATTGAATAAAATGAAAGTCAAACACATTCAAACAAAGCCTTTTAAATCAAATGAAAATCAAACACATTCAAAAAGAGCTTTTTAATTTAAATGAAAGTCAAACACATTCAAACAAAGCTATATAAATCAAATGAAAGTGAAATGCATTCTACAAAGCAAATTGAATTAAATGAAATTCAAACACATTCAAACAAAGCGATTTGAATCAAATGACAATCCAATACATTCTACAAAGTTAATTTAATCAATTGAAAGACAAACACATTCAAACAAAGCTATTTGAATCAAATTAAAGTCTAATACATTCTACAAAGCTAATTGAATCAAATGAAAGTCAAACACATTCAAACAAAGCTAATTGAATCAAATGAAAGTCAAACACATTCAAACAAAGCTATTTTAATTAAATGAATGTCAAATACATTTTACAAAGCTAATTGAATCAAATGAAAGTCAAACACATTCAAACAAAGCTATTTGAAGAAAATGAAAGTCAAATACATTCTACAAAGCAAATTGAAACAAATGAAAGTCAAATACATTCAACAAAGCTATTTGAATCAAATGAAAGTCAAACACATTCAAACAAAGCTAATTGAATCAAATGAAAGTCAAGCACATTCAAACAAAGCTATTTTATTCAAATGAAAGTCAAATACATTCAAACAAAGTTATTTTAATCAAATCACAGTCAAATACATTCTACAAAGCTAATTGAATCAAATGAATGTCAAACACATTCAAACAAAGCTATTTGAATCAAATGAAAGTCACACATTCAAACAAAGCTGTTTGAATCAAAAAAGAGTCAAATACATTCAAACAAACCTAATTAAATCAAATAAAAGTCTAATACATTCTACAAAGCTAATTGAATTAAATTAAAGTAAAACACATTCAAACAAAGCTAATTGAATCAAATGAAAGTCAAACACATTCAAACAAAGACTTCGAATCAAACGAAAGTCAAATACATTCTACAAAGCTAATTAAATCGAATGAAAGTCAAACACATTCAAATAAAGCTATTTGAATCAAATGAAAGACAAATACATTCTACAAAGCTAATTGAATCAAATGAAAGTCAAACACATTCAAACAAAGCTGTTTGAAGAAAATGAAAGTCAAATACATTCTACAAAGCAAATTGAAACAAATGAAAGTCAAATACATTCAACAAAGCTAATTGAATCAAATGAAAGTCAAACACATTCAAACAAAACTAATTGAATCAAATGAAAGTCAATCACATTCAAATAAAGCTATTTGAATCAAATGAATGTCAAACACATTCAAAAAAAGCTAATTGAATTAAATAAAAGTCAAGCACATTCAAACAAAGATTTCGAACCAAATGAAAGTCAAATACATTCTACAAAGCTAATTGAATCAAACCAAAGTCAAACACATTCAAATAAAGCTATTTGAATCAAATGAAAGACAAATACATTCTACAAAGCTAATTGAATCAAAAGAAAGTCAAACACATTCAAAGAAAGCTATTTGAATCAAATGATAGTCAAATAAATTCAAACAAAGCTAATTATTTCAAATAAAAGTAAAATACATTCTACAAAGCTAATTCAATAAAATGAAAGTCAAACACATTCAAACAAAGCCTTTTAAATCAAATGAAAATCAAACACATTCAAAAAAAGCTTTTTAATTTAAATGAAAGTTAAACACATTCAAACAAAGCTATATAAATCAAATGAAAGTGAAATGCGTTCTACAAAGCAAATTGAATTAAATGAAATTCAAAACACATTCAAACAAAGCGATTTGAATCAAATGACAATCCAATACATTCTACAAAGTTAATTTAATCAATTGAAAGTCAAACACATTCAAACAAAGCTATTTGAATCAAATGAAAGTCAAATACATTCTACAAAGCTAATTGAATGAAATGAAAGTCAAACACATTCAAACAAAGCTATTTGAAGAAAATGAAAGTCAAATACATTCTACAAAGCTAATTGAATCAAATGAAAGTCAAACACATTCAAATAAAGCTATTTGAATCAAATGAAAGACAAATACATTCTACAAAGCTAATTGAATCAAATGAAAGTCCAACACATTTAAACAAAACTCTTTGAAGAAAATGAAAGTCAAATACATTCAAACAAAGCTATTTTAATCAAATGAAAGTCAAATACATTCTACAAAGCAAATTGAAACAAATGAAAGTCAAATACATTCAACAAAGCTAATTGAATCAAATGAAAGTCTAATACATTCAAACAAAGCTAATTAAATCAAATAAAAGTCTAATACATTCTACAAAGCTATTTGAATCAAATGAAAGGCAAACACATTCAAACAAAGCTAATGGAATCAAATGAAAGTCAAACACATTCAAACAAAGCTATATAAATCAAATGAAAGTGAAATGCATTCTACAAAGCAAATTAAATTAAATGAAATTCAAACACATTCAAACAAAGCTATTTGAATCAAATGACAGTCAAATACATTCTACAAAGCAAATTGAAACAAATAAAAGTTAAATACATTCAACGAAGCTAATTGAATCAAATGAAAGTCAAACACATTCAAACAAAGCTAATTGAATCAAATGAAAGTCAAGCACATTCAAACAAAGCTATTTTAATCAAATGAAAGTCAAATACATTCTACAAAGCTAATTGAATCAATGAAAGTCAATCACATTCAAACAAAGCTATTTGAATCAAATGAAAGTCAAACACATTCAAAAAAAGCTAATGGAATTAAATGAAAGTCAAGCACATTCAAACAAAGATTTCGAATCAAATGAAAGTCAAATACATTCTACAAAGCTAATTGAATCAAATGAAAGTCAAACACATTCAAACAAAGCTATTTGAATCAAATGAAAGTCAAACACATTCAAACAAAGCTATTTGAATCAAATAAGAGTCAAATACATTCAAACAAAGCTAATAAATCAAATAAAAGTCTAATACATTCTACAAAGCTAATTGAATTAAATTATAGTCAAACACATTCAAACAAAGCTAATTGAATCAAATGAAAGTCAAACACATTCAAACAAAGATTTCGAAACAAATGAAAGTCAAATACATTCTAAAAAGCTAATTGAATCAAATGAAAGTCAAACACATTCAAACAAAGCTATTTGAATCAAATGAAAGACAAATACATTCTACAAAGCTAATTGAATCAAATGAAAGTCAAACACATTCAAACAAAGCTATTTGAATCAAATGAGAGTCAAATAAATTCAAACAAAGCTAATTAAATCAAATAAAAGTAAAATACATTCTACAAAGCTAACTAAATCAAATGAAAGTCAAACACATTCAAACAAAGCCTTTTAAATCAAATGAAAGTCAAACACATCCAAAAAAAAACTTTTTAATTTAAATGAAATTCAAACACATTCAAATAAAGCTATTTCAATCAAATGGCAGTCAAATACATTCTACAAAGCTAATTGAATCAATTCAAAGTCAAAACACATTCAAACAAAGCTATTTGAATCAAATGAAAGTCAAATACATTCTACAAAGCTTATTGAATCAAATGAAAGTCAAACACATTCAAACAAAGCTAATTAAATCAAATGAAAGTCAAACACATTCAAACAAAGCTAATTGAATCAAATGAAAGTCAAACACAGTCAAACAATGTTATTTGAGTCAAATGAAAGTCAAATACATTCTACAAAGCTAATTGAATCAAATGAAAGTCAAACACATTCAAACAAATCTATTTGAATCAAATGATAGTCAAATACATACTACAAAGCTAATTGAATCAAATGAAAGTCAAACACATTCAAACAAAGCTATTTGAATCAATTGAAAGTCAAAGATATTCTACACAGCTGATGGAATCAAATGAAAGTCAAACACATTCAAACAAAGCTATTTGAATCAAATGAAAGTCAAATACGTTCTACAAAGCTAATTGTATCAAATGAAAGTCAAACGCTATCAAATAAAGCAATTTGAGTCAAATGAAATTGAAACACATTCAAACAAAGTTGTTTATATTAAATGAAAGTGAAATGTATTCTACAAAGCTAATTAAATCAAATGAAAGTTAAACGCATTCAAACAAAGCTATTTGAATCAAATGAGAGTCAAATACATTCTACAAAGCTAATTGAATCAAATGAAAGTCAAACACATTCAAACAAAGCTAATTGAATCAAATGAAAGTCAAATACATTCAACAAAGCTAATTGAATCAAATGAAAGTGAAATGTATTCTACAAGGCTAATTAAATCAAATGAAAGTTAAACGCATTCAAACAAAGCTATTTGAATCAAATGAGAGTCAAATACATTCTACAAAGCTAATTGAATCAAATGAAAGTCAAACACATTCAAACAAAGCAAATTGAATCAAATGAAAGTCAAATACATTCAACAAAGCTAATTGAATCAAATGAAAGTCAAACACATTCAAACAAAGCTATTTGAATCAAATGAAAGTCAAGCACATTCAAACAAAGCTATTTAAATCAAATCAAAGTCAAATACATTCTACAAAGCTAATTGAATCAAATGAAAGTCAAACACATTCAAACAAAGCTATTTAAATCAAATGAAAGTCAAACACAATCAAACAAAGCTATTTGAATCAAATGAGAGTCAAATACATTCAAACAAAGCTAATTAAATCCAATAAAAGTCTAATAAATTCTAGAAAGCTAATTGAATTAAATTAAAATCAAACACATTCAAACAAAGCTAATTGAATCAAATGAAAGACAAACACATTCAAACAAAGATTTCGAATCAAATGAATTTCAAATACATTCTACAAAGCTAATTGAATCAAATGAAAGTCAAACACATTCAAATAAAGCTATTTGAATCAAATGAAAGTCAAATACATTCTACAAAGCTGATGGAATCAAATGAAAGTCAAACAAATTCAAACAAAGCCTTTTAAATCAAATGAAAGTCAAACACATTCAAAAAAAGATTTTTAATTTAAACGAAAGTTAAACAAATTCAAACAAAGCTATATAAATCAAATGAAAGTGAAATGCATTCTACAAAGCAAATTGAATTAAATGAAATTCAAACACATTCAAACAAAGCTATTTGAATCAAATGACAGTCAAATACATTCTACAAAGCAAATTGAAACAAATGAAAGTCAAATACATTCTACAAAGCTAATTGAATCAAATGAAAGTCAAACACATTCAAACAAAGCTAATTGAATCAAATGAAAGTCAAGCACATTCAAACAAAGCTATTTTAATCAAATGAAAGTCAAATACATTCTACAAAGCTATTTTAATCAAATGAAAATCAAATACATTCTACAAAGCTAATTGAATCAAATGAAAGTCAATCACACATTCAAACAAAGCTATTTGAATCAAATAAGAGTCAAATTACATTCAAACAAAGCTAATTAGATCAAATAAAATTCTAATACATTCTACAAAGCTAATTGAATTAAATTAAAGTCAAACACATTCAAACAAAGCTAATTGAATCAAATGAAAGTCAAACACATTTAAACAAAGATTTCGAATCCAATGAAAGTCAAATACATTCTACAAAGCTAATTGAATCAAATGAAAGTCAAACACATTCAAATAAAGCTATTTGAATCAAATGAAAGACAAATACATTCTACAAAGTTAATTGAATCAAATGAAAGTCAAACACATTCAAACAAATCTATTTGAATCAAATAAAAGTCAAATACATTCTACAAAGCTAATTGAATCAAATGAAAGTCAAACACATTCAAACAAAGCTATTTGAATCAATTGAAAGTCAAAGATATTCTACACAGCTGATGGAATCAAATGAAAGTCAAACACATTCAAACAAAGCTATTTGATTCAAATGAAAGTCAAATACATTCTACAAAGCTAATTGAATTAAATGAAAGTCAAACACATTCAAACAAATCTAATTAAATCAAATAAAAGTCAAATACATTCTACAAAGCTAATTGAATCATATAAAAGTCAAACACATTCAAACAAAGCTAATTGAATCAAATGAAAGTCAAACACATTCAAACAAAGATTTCAAATCAAATGAAAGTCAAATACATTCTACAAAGCTAATTGACTCAAATCAAAGTCAAACACATTCAAATAAAGCTATTTGAATCAAATGAAAGACAAATACATTCTACAAAGTTAATTGAATCAAATGAAAGTCAAACACATTCAAACTAAGCTATTTGAATCAAATGAGAGTCAAATAAATTCAAACAAAGCTATTTTAATCAAATGAAAGTCAAATACATTCTACAAAGCTAATTGAATCAATGAAAGTCAATCACATTCAAACAAAGCTATTTAAATCAAATGAAAGTCAAACACATTCAGAAAAAAGCTAATTGAATTAAATGAAAGTCAAACACATTCAAACAAAGCTATATAAATCAAATGAAAGTGAAATGCATTCTACAAAGAAAATTGAATTAAATGAAATTCAAACACATTCAAATAAAGCTATTTCAATCGAATGGCAGTCAAATACATTCTACAAAGCTAATTGAATCAATTGAAAGTCAAACACATTCAAACAAAGCTATTTGAATCAAATGAAAGTCAAATACATTCTACAAAGCTTATTGAATCAAATGAAAGTCAAACACATTCAAACAAAGCTAATTAAATCAAATGAAAGTCAAACACATTCAAACAAAGCTAATTGAATCAAATGAAAGTCAAGCACATTCAAACAAAGCTATTTTAATCAAATGAACGTCAAATACATTCTACAAAGCTAATTGAATCAAATGAAACTCAATCACATTCAAACAAAGCTAATTGAATTAAATGAAAGTCAAGCACATTCAAACAAAGATTTCGAATCAAATGAAAGTCAAATACATTCTACAAAGCTAATTGAATCAAATGAATGTCAATTACATTCAAACAAAGCTATTTGAATCAAATGAAAGTCAAACACATTCAAACAAAGCTATTTGAATCAAATAAGAGTCAAATACATTCAAACAAAGCTAATTAAATCAAATAATAGTCTAATACATTCTACAAAGCTAATTGAATTAAATTATAGTCAAACACATTCAAACAAAGCTAATTGAATCAAATGAAAGTCAAACACATTCAAACAAAGATTTCGAAACAAATGAAAGTCAAATACATTCTACAAAGCTAATTGAATCAAATGAAAGTCAAACACATTCAAACAAAGCTATTTGAATCAAATGAAAGACAAATACATTCTACAAAGCTAATTGAATCAAATGAAAGTCAAACACATTCAAACAAAGCTATTTGAATCAAATGAGAGTCAAATAAATTCAAACAAGGCTAATTAAATCAAATAAAAGTAAAATACATTCTACAAAGCTAATTGAATCAAATGAAAGTCAAACACATTCAAACAAAGCCTTTTAAATCAAATGAAAGTCAAACACATTCAAAACAAAGCCACATAAATCTAATGAAAGTGAAATGCATTCTACAAAGCTAATTGAATAAAATGAAAGTCAAACACATTCAAACAAAGCTATTTGAAGAAAATGAAAGTCAAATACATTCTACAAAGCAAATTGAAACAAATGAAAGTCAAATACATTCTACAAAGCTAATTGAATCAAATGAAAGTCAAACACATTCAAACAAAGCTAATTGAATCAAATGAAAGTCAAGCACATTCAAACAAAGCTATTTTAATCAAATGAAAGTCAAATACATTCTACAAAGCTAATTGAATCAAATGAAAGTCAATCACATTCAAACAAAGCTATTTGAATCAAATGAAAGTCAAACACATTCAAACAAAGCTATTTGAATCAAATGAGAGTCAAATAAATTCAAACAAAGCTAATTAAATCAAATAAAAGTAAAATACATTCTACAAAGCTATTTGAATCAAA
The DNA here is from genome assembly GCF_001683475.1 of Chenopodium quinoa. Classification (NCBI taxonomy): domain Eukaryota; kingdom Viridiplantae; phylum Streptophyta; class Magnoliopsida; order Caryophyllales; family Amaranthaceae; genus Chenopodium; species Chenopodium quinoa. Next base: position 14,940 of record NW_018744483.1, read on the forward strand.
TGAAAGTCAAACATATTCAAACAAAGCCTTTTATATCAAATGAAAGTCAAACACATTAAAAAAAAAGCTATTTAATTTAAATGAAAGTCAAACACATTCAAACAAAGCTATATAAATCAAATGAAAGTGAAATGCATTCTACAAAGCAAATTGAATTAATTGAAATTCAAACACATTCAAACAAAGCTATTTGAATCAAATGACAGTCAAATACATTCTACAAAGCAAATTGAATCAAATGAAAGTCAAACACATTCAACAAAGCTAATTGAATCAAATGAAAGTCAAACATATTCAAACAAAGCTAATTGAATCAAATGAAAGTCAAGCACATTCAAACAAAGCTATTTTAATCAAATGAAAGTCAAATACATTCTACAAAGCTTATTGAATCAAATGAAAGTCAATCACACATTCAAACAAAGCTATTTGAATCAAATAAGAGTCAAATTACATTCAAACAAAGCTAATTAGATCAAATAAAATTCTAATACATTCTACAAAGCTAATTGAATTAAATTAAAGTCAAACACATTCAAACAAAGCTAATTGAATCAAATGAAAGTCAAACACATTTAAACAAAGATTTCGAATCCAATGAAAGTCAAATACATTCTACAAAGCTAATTGAATCAAATGAAAGTCAAACACATTCAAATAAAGCTATTTTGAATCAAATGAAAGACAAATACATTCTACAAAGTTAATTGAATCAAATGAAAGTCAAACACATTCAAACAAATCTATTTGAATCAAATAAAAGTCAAATACATTCTACAAAGCTAATTGAATCAAATGAAAGTCAAACACATTCAAACAAAGCTATTTGAATCAATTGAAAGTCAAAGATATTCTACACAGCTGATGGAATCAAATGAAAGTCAAACACATTCAAACAAAGCTATTTGATTCAAATGAAAGTCAAATACATTCTACAAAGCTAATTGAATTAAATGAAAGTCAAACACATTCAAACAAATCTAATTAAATCAAATAAAAGTCAAATACATTCTACAAAGCTAATTGAATCATATAAAAGTCAAACACATTCAAACAAAGCTAATTGAATCAAATGGAAGTCAAATACATTCTACAAAGCTAATTGAATCAAATGAAAGTCAAACGCAATCAAACAAAACAATTTGAGTCAAATGAAATTGAAACACATTCAAACAAAGTTGTTTATATTAAATGAAAGTGAAATGTATTCTACAAAGCTAATTAAATCAAATGAAAGTTAAACGCATTCAAACAAAGCTATTTGAATCAAATGAGAGTCAAATACATTCTACAAAGCTAATTGAATCAAATGAAAGTCAAACACATTCAAACAAAGCTAATTGAATCAAATGAAAGTCAAACACATTCAAACAAAACTATTTTAATTAAATGAATGTCAAATATATTCTACAAAGCTAATTGAATTAAATGAAAGTCAAACACATTCAAACAAAGCTATTTGAATCAAATGAAAGTCAAATACATTCAACAAAGCTAATTGAATCAAATGAAAGTGAAATGTATTCTACAAAGCTAATTAAATCAAATGAAAGTTAAACGCATTCAAACAAAGCTATTTGAATCAAATGAGAGTCAAATACATTCTACAAAGCTAATTGAATCAAATGAAAGTCAAACACATTCAAACAAAGCAAATTGAATCAAATGAAAGTCAAATACATTCATCAAAGCTAATTGAATCAAATGAAAGTCAAACACATTCAAACAAAGCTATTTGAATCAAATGAAAGTCAAGCACATTCAAACAAAGCTATTTTAATCAAATCAAAGTCAAATACATTCTACAAAGCTAATTGAATCAAATGAAAGTCAAACACATTCAAACAAAGCTATTTGAATCAAATGAAAGTCAAACACATTCAAACAAAGCTATTTGAATCAAATGAGAGTCAAATACATTCAAACAAAGCTAATTAAATCCAATAAAAGTCTAATAAATTCTAGAAAGTTAATTGAATTAAATTAAAATCAAACACATTCAAACAAAGCTAATTGAATCAAATGAAAGTCAAACACATTCAAACAAAGATTTCGAATCAAATGAATTTCAAATACATTCTACAAAGCTAATTGAATCAAATGAAAGTCAAACACATGCAAATAAAGCTATTTAAATCAAATGAAAGTCAAATACATTCTACAAAGCTGATTAAATCAAATGAAAGTCAAACAAATTCAAAGAAAGCCTTTTAAATCAAATGAAAGTCAAACACATTCAAAAAAAGATTTTTAATTTAAACGAAAGTCAAACAAATTCAAACAAAGCTATATAAATCAAATGAAAGTGAAATGCATTCTACAAAGCAAATTGAATTAAATGAAATTCAAACACATTCAAACAAAGCGATTTGAATCAAATGACAGTCAAATACATTCTACAAAGCAAATTGAAAACAAATGAAAGTCAAATACATTCAACAAAGCTAATTGAATCAAATGAAAGTCAAACACATTCAAACAAAGCTAATTGAATCAAATGAAAGTCAAGCACATTCAAACAAAGCTATTTTAATCAAATGAAAGTCAAATACATTCTACAAAGCTAATTGAATCAAATGAAAGTCAATCACACATTCAAACAAAGCTATTTGAATCAAATAAGAGTCAAATTACATTCAAACAAAGCTAATTAGATCAAAATAAAATTCTAATACATTCTACATAGCTAATTGAATTAAATTAAAGTCAAACACATTCAAACAAAGCTAATTGAATCAAATTAAAGTCAAACACATTCAAACAAAGATTTCGAATCAAATGAAAGTCAAATACATTCTACAAAGCTAACTGAATCAAATGAAAGTCAAACACATTCAAAATAAAGCTATTTGAATCAAATGAAAGACAAATACATTCTACAAAGTTAATTGAATCAAATGAAAGTCAAACACATTCAAACAAAGCTATTTGAATCAAATGAGAGTCAAATAAATTCAAACAAAGCTAATTAAATCAAATAAAAGTCAAATACATTCTACAAAGCTAATTAAATCAATGAAAGTCAATCACATTCAAACAAAGCTATTTGAATCAAATGAAAGTCAAACACATTCAAAAAAAGCTAATTGAATTAAATGAAAGTCAAACACATTCAAACAAAGCTATATAAATCAAATGAAAGTGAAATGCATTCTACAAAGAAAATTGAATTAAATGAAATTCAAAACACATTCAAATAAAGCTATTTCAATCAAATGGCAGTCAAATACATTCTACAAAGCTAATTGAATCAATTGAAAGTCAAACACATTCAAACAAAGCTATTTGAATCAAATGAAAGTCGAATACATTCTACAAAGCTTATTGAATCAAATGAAAGTCAAACACATTCAAACAAAGCTAATTAAATCAAATGAAAGTCAAACACATTCAAACAAAGCTATTTTAATTAAATGAATGTCAAATACATTCTACAAAGCTAATTGAATTAAATTAAAGTCAAACACATTCAAACAAAGCTAATTGAATCAAATTAAAGTCAAACACATTCAAACAAAAGATTTCGAATCAAATGAAAGTCAAAATACGTTCTACACAGCTGATGGAATCAAATGAAAGTCAAACACATTCAAACAAAGCTATTTGAATCAAATGAAAGTCAAATACGTTCTACAAAGCTAATTGTATCAAATGAAAGTCAAACGCAATCAAATAAAGCAATTTGAGTCAAAATTAAATTGAAACACATTCAAACAAAGTTATTTATATTAAATGAAAGTGAAATGTATTCTACAAAGCTAATTAAATCAAATGAAAGTTAAATGCATTCAAACAAAGCTATTTGAATCAAATGAGAGTCAAATACATTCTACAAAGCTAATTGAATCAAATGAAAGTCAAACACATTCAAACAAAGCTAATTGAATCAAATGAAAGTTAAATACATTCAACAAAGCTAATTGAATCAAATGAAAGTGAAATGTATTCTACAAGGCTAATTAAATCAAATGAAAGTTAAACGCATTCAAACAAAGCTATTTGAATCAAATGAGTCAAATACATTCTACAAAGCTAATTGAATCAAATGAAAGTCAAACACATTCAAACAAAGCAAATTGAATCAAATGAAAGTCAAATACATTCAACAAAGCTAATTGAATCAAATGAAAGTCAAACACATTCAAACAAAGCTATTCGAATCAAATGAAAGTCAAGCACATTCAAACAAAGCTA
>NW_018744484.1:0-34384 GCF_001683475.1 Chenopodium quinoa
ACTGTATTTGGATCCACTAAGATTTGTTTGAATGTGTTTGACTTTTATTTGATTCATAAAGCTTTTTTGAACGTGTTTGACTTTCATTTGATTCAAAAAGCTCTGTTTTGAAAGTGTTTAACTTTCGTTTGATTCAAGAAGCTTTGTTTGAATGTGTTTGAGTTTATTTCGATTCAAAAAACATTTATTTGAATGTGTTTGACTCTCATTTGATTCAAAAAGCTTTGTTTGAATGTGTTTGACATTCATTAGATTCAAAAAGCTTTGTTTGAATGTATTTGACTTTCATTTGATTCAAAAAGCTTTGATTGAATGTGTTTGACGATCCAAAAAGATTTGTTTGAATTGTTTGAGTTTCATTTGATTCAAAATTTGTTTGAACGAGTTTGATTTATTTTGATTCAAAAAGCTAAGTTTGAATGTGTTTGACTTTCATTTGATTTAAAACTTTTGTTTGAATGTGTTTGACTTTTTTCAAAAAGTTTGTTTGAACGTGTTTGATTGTATTAGGATCACTAATATTTGTTTGAATGTGTTTGACTTTTATTTGATTCATAAAGCGTTGTTTGAACGTGTTTGACTTTCATTTGATTCAAAAAGCTCTGTTTGAATGTGTTTAACTTTCGTTTGATTCAAGAAGCTTTGTTTGAATGTGTTTGAGTTTATTTTGATTTAAAAACATTATTTGAATGTGTTTGACTCTCATTTGATTCAAAAAGCTTTGTTTGAATGTGTTTGACATTCATTAGATTCAAAAAGCTTTGTTTGAATGTATTTGACTTTCATTTGATCAAAAAGCTTTGTTTGAATGTGTTTTACTTTCATTTGATTCAAAAACTTTGTTTGAATGTGTTTGACTTTCTTTTGATTCAAAAATTTTGTTTGAACGTGTTTGACTGTATTTGGATCCACTAAGATTTGTTTGAATGTGTTTGACTTTTATTTGATTCATAAAGCTTTGTTTGAACGTGTTTGACTTTCATTTGATTTAAAAAAGCTGTTTGAAGTGTTTAACTTTCGTTTGATTCAAGAAGCTTTGTTTGAATGTGTTTGAGTTTATTTCGATTCAAAAACATTTATTTTGAATGTGTTTGACTCTCATTTGATTCAAAAAGCTTTGTTTGAATGTGTTTTGACATTCATTAGATTCAAAAAGCTTTGTTTGATGTATTTGACTTTCATTTGATTCAAAAAGCTTTGATTGAATGTGTTTGACTGTATTTCGATCCAAAAAGATTTGTTTGAATGTGTTTGAGTTTCATTTGATTCAAAAGCTTTGTTTGAACGAGTTTGACATTCATTTGATTCAAAAAGCTATGTTTGAATGTGTTTGACTTTCATTTGATTTTTAAAAGATTTGTTTTAATGTGTTTGACTTTCATTTTGATTCAAAAGCTTATTTGAACACTCTATATATTCAAAATTTGTTTAAATATGTTTGAATGTATTTCGATCCAAAAAGATTTGTTTGAATGTGTTTGACTTTCATTAGATTCATAAAGCATTGTTTGAACGTGTTTGACTTTCATTTGATTCAAAAAGCTTTGTTTGAATGTGTTTGACTTTCATTAGATTCAAAAAGCTTTGTTTGAATGTGTTCAACTTTCATTTGATTTAAAGATTTGTTTTATGTGTTTGACTGGATGCAGATTTGTTTGAATGTGTTTGACTTTTATTTGATTCATAAAGCTTTGTTAGAACGTGTTTGACTTTCATTTGATTCAAAAAGCTCTGTTTGAATGTGTTTAACTTTCGTTTGATTCAAGAAGCTTTGTTTGAATGTGTTTGAGTTTATTTCGATTTAAAAACATATATTTGAATGTGTTTGACTCTCATTTGATTCAAAAAGCTTTGTTTGAATGTGTTTGACATTCATTAGATTCAAAAAGCTTTGTTTGAATGAATTTGACTTTCATTTCAATCAAAAAGCTTTGTTTGAATGTGTTTGACTTTCATTTGATTCAAAAACTTTTGTTTGAATGTGTTTGACTTTCTTTTGATTCAAAAAATTTTGTTTGAACGTGTTTCGTATTTGGATCCACTAAGATTTGTTTGAATGTGTTTGACTTTTATTTGATTCATAAAGCTTTGTTTGAACGTGTTTGACTTTCATTTGATTCAAAAAGCTCTGTTTGAAAGTGTTTAACTTTCGTTTGATTCAAGAAGCTTTGTTTGAATGTGTTTGAGTTTATTTCGATTCAAAAACATTTATTTGAATGTGTTTGACTCTCATTTGATTCAAAAAGCTTTTTTTGAATGTGTTTGACATTCATTAGATTCAAAAAGCTTTGTTTGAATGTATTTGACTTTCATTTGATTCAAAAAGCTTTGATTGAATGTGTTTGACTGTATTTCCATCCAAAAAGATTTGTTTGAATGTGTTTGAGTTTCATTTGATTCTTTGTTTGAACGTTTGACATTCATTTGATTCAAAAAGCTATGTTTGAATGTGTTTGACTTTCATTTGAATGTGTTTGACTTTTATTTGATTCAAAAAGCTTATTTGAATGTGTTTGAATAATTCAAAAAGCTTTGTTTGAATGTATTTCACTTTCATTTGATTTCAAAAGCTTTGTTTGAATGTGTTTGACTTTCATTTGATTCAAAAACTTTTGTTTGAATGTGTTTGACTTTCTTTTGGTTCAAAAAGTTTTGTTTGAACGTGTTTGACTGTATTAGGATGCACTAAGATTTGTTTGAATGTGTTTGACTTTTATTTGATTCATAAAGCTTTGTTTGAACGTGTTTGACTTTCATTTGATTCAAAAAGCTCTGTTTGAATGTGTTTAACTTTCGTTTGATTCAAGAAGCTTTGTTTGAATGTGTTTGAGTTTATTTCGATTTAAAAACATATATTTGAATGTGTTTGACTCTCATTTGATTCAAAAAGCTTTGTTTGAATGTGTTTGACATTCATTAGATTAAAAAAGCTTTGTTTGAATGTATTTGACTTTCATTTGATTCAAAAAGCTTTGATTGAATGTGTTTGACTGTATTTCGATCAAAAAGATTTGTTTGAATGTGTTTGAGTTTCATTTGATTCAAAAAGCTTTGTTTGAACGAGTTTGACATTCATTTGATTCAAAAAGCTATGTTTGAATGTGTTTGACTTTCATTTGATTTTTAAAGATTTGTTTTAATGTGTTTGACTTTTATTTGATTCAAAAAGTTATTTGAATGTGTTTGACACTCTATATATTCAAAAAGTTTTGTTTAAATATGTTTGACTGTATTTCGATCCAAAAAGATTTGTTTGAATGTGTTTGACTTTCATTAGATTCATAAAGCATTGTTTGAACGTGTTTGACTTTCATTTGATTCAAAAAGCTTTGTTTGAATGTGTTTGACTTTCATTACATTCAAAAAGCTTTGTTTGAATGTGTTCAACTTTCATTTGATTTTGAAAGATTTGTTTTAATGTGTTTGACTTTCATTTGATTCAAAAACTTGTTTTAATGTGTTTAACTTTCTTTTGATTCAAAAGCTTAATTTGAATTTGTTTTACTTTATTTCGATTCAAAAAGAATTGTTTGAATGTGTTTAACTTTCATTAGATTCAAAAAGCTTTGTTTGAATGTATTTCACTTTCATTTGATTTTAAAAGCTTTGTTTGAATGTGTTTGACTTTCATTTGATTCAAAACTTTTGTTTGAATGTGTTTGACTTTTTTGATTCAAAAAGTTTTGTTTGAACGTGTTTGACTGTATTAGGATGCACTAAGATTTGTTTGAATGTGTTTGACTTTTATTTGATTCATAAGCTTTGTTTGAACGTGTTTGACTTTCATTTGATTCAAAAAGCTCTGTTTGAAGTGTTTAACTTTCGTTTGATTCAAGAAGCTTTGTTTGAATGTGTTTGAGTTTATTTCGATTCAAAAAACATTTATTTGAATGTGTTTGACTCTCATTTGATTCAAAAGCTTTGTTTGAATGTGTTTGACATTCATTAGATTCAAAAAGCTTTATTTGATGTATTTGCCTTTCATTTGATTCAAAAAGCTTTGATTGAATGTGTTTGACTGTATTTCGATCCAAAAGATTTGTTTGAATGTGTTTGACTTTCTTTTGATTCAAAAAATTTTGTTTGAACGTGTTTCACTGTATTTGGATCCACTAAGATTTGTTTGAATGTGTTTGACTTTTATTTGATTCATAAAGCTTTGTTTGAACGTGTTTGACTTTCATTTGATTCAAAAAGCTCTGTTTGAATGTGTTTAACTTTCGTTTGATTCAACAAGCTTTGTTTGAATGTGTTTGAGTTTATTTCGATTTAAAAACATTATTTGAATGTGTTTGACTCTCATTTGATTCAAAAAGCTTTGTTTGAATGTGTTTGACATTAATTAGATTCAAAAAGCTTTGTTTGAATGAATTTGACTTTCATTTCAATCAAAAGCTTTGTTTGAATGTGTTTGACTTTCATTTGATTTTTAAAAGATTTGTTTTAATGTGTTTGACTTTCATTTGATTCAAAAGCTTATTTGAATGTGTTTGACACTCTATATATTCAAAAAGTTTGTTTAAATATGTTTGAATGTATTTCGATCCAAAAAGATTTGTTTGAATGTGTTTGACTTTCATTAGATTCATAAAGCATTGTTTGAACGTGTTTGACTTTCATTTGATTCAAAAAGCTTTGTTGAATGTGTTTGACTTTCATTAGATTCAAAACTTTGTTTGAATGTGTTCAACTTTCATTTGATTTTGAAAGATTTGTTTTAATGTGTTTGACTTTATTAGGATGCACTTTTGTTTGAATGTGTTTGACTTTTATTTGATTCATAAAGCTTTGTTAGAACGTGTTTGACTTTCATTTGATTCAAAAAGCTCTGTTTGAATGTGTTTAACTTTCGTTTGATTCAAAAGCTTTGTTTGAATGTGTTTGAGTTTATTTCGATTTAAAAACATATATTTGAATGTGTTTGACTCTCATTTGATTCAAAAAGCTTTGTTTGAATGTGTTTGACATTCATTAGATTCAAAAAGCTTTGTTTGAATGAATTTGACTTTCATTTCAATCAAAAAGCTTTGTTTGAATGTGTTTTGACTTTCATTTGATTCAAAAACTTTTGTTTGAATGTGTTTGACTTTCTTTTGATTCAAAAAAATTTTGTTTGAACGTGTTTCACTGTATTTGGATCCACTAAGATTGTTTGAATGTGTTTGACTTTTATTTGATTCATAAAGCTTTGTTTGAACGTGTTTGACTTTCATTTGATTCAAAAAGCTCTGTTTGAAAGTGTTTAACTTTCGTTTGATTCAAGAAGCTTTGTTTGAATGTGTTTGAGTTTATTTCGATTCAAAAACATTTATTTGAATGTGTTTGACTCTCATTTGATTCAAAAAGCTTTGTTTGAATGTGTTTGACATTCATTAGATTCAAAAAAGGTTTGTTTTGAATGTATTTGACTTTCATTTGATTCAAAAAGCTTTGATTGAATGTGTTTGACTGTATTTCCATCCAAAAAGATTTGTTTGAATGTGGTTTGAGTTTCATTTAATTAAAAAAGCTTTGTTTGAACGAGTTTGACATTCATTTGATTCAAAAAGCTATGTTTGAATGTGTTTGACTTTCATTTGAATGTGTTTGACTTTTATTTGATTCAAAAAGCTTATTTGAATGTGTTTGACACTCTATATATTCAAAAAGCTTTGTTTGAATGTATTTCACTTTCATTTGATTTCAAAAGCTTTGTTTGAATGTGTTTGACTTTCATTTGATTTCAAAGCTTTGTTTGAATGTGTTTGACTTTCATTAGATTCAAAAAGCTTTGTTTGAATGTGTTCAACTTTCATTTGATTTTGAAAGATTTGTTTTAATGTGTTTGACTTTATTAGGATGCACTAAGATTTGTTTGAATGTGTTTGACTTTTATTTGATTCATAAAGCTTTGTTAGAACGTGTTTGACTTTCATTTCATTCAAAAAGCTCTGTTTGAATGTGTTTAACTTTCGTTTGATTCAACAAGCTTTGTTTGAATGTGTTTGAGTTTATTTCGATTTAAAAACATATATTTGAATGTGTTTGACTCTCATTTGATTCAAAAAGCTTTGTTTGAATGTGTTTGACATTCATTAGATTCAAAAAGCTTTGTTTGAATGAATTTGACTTTCATTTCAATCAAAAAGCTTTGTTTGAATGTGTTTGACTTTCATTTGATTCAAAAACTTTTGTTTGAATGTGTTTGACTTTCTTTTGATTCAAAAAATTTGTTTGAAACGTGTTTCACTGTATTTGGATCCACTAAGATTTGTTTGAATGTGTTTGACTTTTATTTGATTCATAAAGCTTTGTTTGAACGTGTTTGACTTTCATTTGATTCAAAAAGCTCTGTTAGAAAGTGTTTAACTTTCGTTTGATTCAAGAAGCTTTGTTTGAATGTGTTTGAGTTTATTTCGATTCAAAAACATTTATTTGAATGTGTTTGACTCTCATTTGATTCAAAAAAGCTTTATTTGAATGTGTTTGACATTCATTAGATTAAAAAAGGTTTGTTTTGAATGTATTTGACTTTCATTTGATTCAAAAAGCTTTGATTGAATGTGTTTTGACTGTATTTCGAACCAAAAAGATTTGTTTGAATGTGTTTGAGTTTCATTTGATTCAAAAAGCTTTGTTTGAACGAGTTTGACATTCATTTGATTCAAAAAAAGCTATGTTTGAATGTGTTTGACTTTCATTTGATTTTTAAAGATATGTTTTTAATGTGTTTGACTTTTATTTGATTCAAAAAAGCTTATTTTGAATGTGTTTGACACTCTATATATTCAAAAAGCTTTGTTTGAATGTATTTCACTTTCATTTGATTTCAAAAGCTTTGTTTGAATGTGTTTGACTTTCATTTGATTCAAAAACTTTGTTTGAATGTGTTTGACTTTCTTTTGGTTCAAAAAGTTTTGTTTGAACGTGTTTGACTGTATTAGATGCACTAAGATTTGTTTGAATGTGTTTGACTTTTATTTGATTCATACAGCATTGTTTGAACGTGTTTGACTTTCATTTGATTCAAAAAGCTCTGTTTGAATGTGTTTAACTTTCGTTTGATTCAAGAAGCTTGTTTGAATGTGTTTGAGTTTATTTCGATTTTAAAAACATATATTTGAATGTGGTTTGACTCTCATTTGATTCAAAAAGCTTTGTTTGAATGTGTTTGACATTCATTAGATTTAAAAAGCTTTGTTTGAATGTATTTGACTTTCATTTGATTCAAAAAGCTTTGATTGAATGTGTTTGACTGTATTTCGATCCAAAAAGATTTGTTTGAATGTGTTTGAGTTTCATTTGATTCAAAAAGCTTTGTTTGAACGAGTTTGACATTCATTTGATTCAAAAAGCTATGTTTGAATGTGTTTGACTTTCATTTGATTTTTAAAGATTTGTTTTAATGTATTTGACTTTTATTTGATTCAAATAGATTATTTGAATGTGTTTGACACTCTATATATTCAAAAAGTTTTGTTTAAATATGTTTTGACTGTATTTCGATCCAAAAAGATTTGTTTGAATGTGTTTGACTTTCATTAGATTCATAAAGCATTGTTTGAACGTGTTTGACTTTCATTTGATTCAAAAAGCTTTGTTTGAATGTGTTTGACTTTCATTACATTCAAAAAGCTTTGTTTGAATGTGTTTAACTTTCATTTGATTTTGAAAGATTTGTTTTAATGTGTTTGACTTTCATTTGATTCAAAAACTTGTTTGAATGTGTTTAACTTTCTTTTGATTCAAAAAGCTTAATTTGAATTTGTTTTACTTTATTTCGATTCAAAAAGAATTGTTTGAATGTGTTTAACTTTCATTAGATTCAAAAAGCTTTGTTTGAATGTATTTCACTTTCATTTGATTTTAAAAAGCTTTGTTTTGAATGTGTTTGACTTTCATTTGATTCAAAACTTTTGTTTGAATGTGTTTGACTTTCTTTTGGATTCAGAAAGTTTTGTTTGAACGTGTTTGACTGTATTAGGATGCACTAAGATTTGTTTGAATGTGTTTGACTTTTATTTGATTCATACAGCTTTGTTTGAACGTGTTTGACTTTCATTTGATTCAAAAAGCTCTGTTTGGAAGTGTTTAACTTTCGTTTGATTTCAAGAAGCTTTGTTTGAATGTGTTTGAGTTTATTTTGATTTAAAAACATATATTTGAATGTGTTTGACTCTCATTTGATTCAAAAAGCTTTGTTTGAATGTGTTTTACATTCATTAGATTCAAAAAGCTTTGTTTGAATGTGTTTGACTTTTCATTTGATTCAAAACTTTTGTTTGAATGTGTTTGACTTTCCTTTTGATTCAAAAAGTTTTGTTTGAACGTGTTTGACTGTATTAGGATGCACTAAGATTTGTTTGAACGTGTTTGACTTTTATTTGATTCATAAAGCTTTGTTTGAACGTGTTTGATTTTCATTTGATTCAAAAAGCTCTATTTGAATGTGTTTAACTTTCGTTTGATTCAAGAAGCTTTGTTTGAATGTGTTTGAGATTATTTCGATTTAAAAACATAAATTTGAATGTGTTTGACTCTCATTTGATTCAAAAAAGCTTTGTTTGAATGTGTTTGACATTCATTAGATTCAAAAAACTTTGTTTGAATGTATTTGACTTTCATTTGATTCAAAAAGCTTTGTTTGAATATGTTTGACTTTCATTTGATTCAAAAACTTTTGTTTGAATGTGTTTGACTTTCTTTTGATTCAAAAAATTTTGTTTGAACGTGTTTCACTGTATTTGGATCCACTAAGATTTGTTTGAATGTGTTTGACTTTTATTTGATTGATAAAGCTTTGTTAGAACGTGTTTGACTTTCATTTCATTCAAAAAGCTCTGTTTGAATGTGTTTAACTTTCGTTTGATTCAACAAGCTTTGTTTGAATGTGTTTGAGTTTATTTCGATTTAAAAACATATATTTGAATGTGTTTGACTCTCATTTGATTCAAAAAGCTTTTGTTTGAATGTGTTTGACATTCATTAGATTCAAAAAGCTTTGGTTGAATGAATTTGACTTTCATTTCAATCAAAAAGCTTTGTTTGAATGTGTTTGACTTTCATTTGATTCAAAAACTTTTGTTTGAATGTGTTTGACTTTCTTTTGATTCAAAAAATTTTGTTTGAACGTGTTTCACTGTATTTGGATCCACTATGATTTGTTTTGAATGTGTTTGACTTTTATTTGATTCATAAAGCTTTGTTTGAACGTGTTTGACTTTCATTTGATTCAAAAAGCTCTGTTTGAAAGTATTTAACTTTCGTTTGATTCAAGAAGCTTTGTTTGAATGTGTTTGAGTTTATTTAGATTCAAAAACATATATTTGAATGTGTTTGACTCTCATTTTGATTCAAAAAGCTTTGTTTGAATGTGTTTTACATTCATTAGATTCAAAAAGGTTTGTTTGAATGTATTTGACTTTCATTTGATTCAAAAAGCTTTGATTGAATGTGTTTGACTTTCATTGGATTCAAAAACTTTTGTTTGAATGTGTTTGACTTTCTTTTGATTCAAAAGTTTTGCCTTGAACGTGTTAGACTTTATTAGGATGCACTAAGATTTGTTTGAATGTGTTTGACTTTTATTTGATTCATAAAGCTTTGTTTGAACGTGTTTGACTTTCATTTGATTCAAAAAGCTCTGTTTGAATGTGTTTAACTTTCTTTTGATTAAAGAAGCTTTGTTTGAATGTGTTTTGAGTTTTTTTTCGATTTAAAAACATATATTTGAATGTGTTTGACTCTCATTTGATTCAAAAAGCTTTGTTTGAATGTGTTTGACATTCATTAGATTCAAAAAACTTTGTTTGAATGTATTTTACTTTCATTTTGATTCAAAAAGCTTTGTTTAAATATATTTGACTTTCATTTGATTCAAAAACTTTTGTTTAAATGTGTTTGAACTTTCTTTTGATTCAAAAATTTTTGTTTGAACGTGTTTCACTGTATTTGGATCCACTAAGATTTGTTTGAATGTGTTTGACTTTTTATTTGATTCATAAAGCTTTGTTAGAACGTGTTTGACTTTCATTTCATTCAAAAAGCTCTGTTTGAATGTGTTTTAACTTTTGTTTGATTCAACAAGCTTTGTTTGAATGTGTTTGAGTTTATTCCGATTTAAAAACATATATTTGAATGTGTTTGACTCTCATTTGATTCAAAAAGCTTTGTTTGAATGTGTTTGACATTCATTAGATTCAAAAAGCTTTGTTTGAATGAATTTGACTTTCATTTCAATCAAAAAGCTTTGTTTGAATGTGTTTGACTTTCATTGATTCAAAAACTTTTGTTTGAATGTGTTTGACTTTCTTTTGATTCAAAAAATTTTGTTTGAACGTGTTTCACTGTATTTGGATCCACTAAGATTTGTTTGAATGTGTTTGACTTTTATTTGATTCATAAAGCTTTGTTTGAACGTGTTTGACTTTCATTTGATTCAAAAAGCTCTGTTTGAAAGTGTTTAACTTTCGTTTGATTCAAGAAGCTTTGTTTGAATGTGTTTGAGTTTATTTCGATTCAAAAACATTTATTTGAATGTGTTTGACTCCCATTTGATTCAAAAAAGCTTTATTTGAATGTGTTTGACATTCATTAGATTAAAAAAGGTTTGTTTGAATGTATTTGACTTTCATTTGATTCAAAAAGCTTTGATTGAATGTGTTTGACTGTATTTCGATCCAAAAAGATTTGTTTGAATGTGTTTGAGTTTCATTTGATTCAAAAAGCTTTGTTTGAACGAGTTTGACATTCATTTGATTCAAAAAGCTATGTTTGAATGTGTTTGACTTTCATTTGATTTTTAAAGATATGTTTTAATGTGTTTGACTTTTATTTGATTCAAAAAGCTTATTTGAATGTGTTTGACACTCTATATATTCAAAAAGCTTTGTTTGAATGTATTTCACTTTCATTTGATTTCAAAAGCTTTGTTTGAATGTGTTTGACTTTCATTTGATTCAAAAACTTTTGTTTGAATGTGTTTGACTTTCTTTTGGTTCAAAAAGTTTTGTTTGAACGTGTTTGACTGTATTAGGATGCACTAAGATTTGTTTGAATGTGTTTGACTTTTATTTGATTCATACAGCTTTGTTTGAACGTGTTTGACTTTCATTTGATTCAAAAAGCTCTGTTTGAATGTGTTTAACTTTCGTTTGATTCAAGAAGCTTTTTTTTGAATGTGTTTGAGTTTATTTCGATTTAAAAACATATATTTGAATGTGTTTGACTCTCATTTGATTCAAAAAGCTTTGTTTGAATGTGTTTGACATTCATTAGATTAAAAAAGCTTTGTTTTAATGTATTTGACTTTCATTTGATTCAAAAAGCTTTGATTGAATGTGTTTGACTGTATTTCGATCCAAAAAGATTTGTTTGAATGTGTTTGAGTTTCATTTGATTTAAAAAGCTTTGTTTTGAACGAGTTTGACATTCATTTGATTCAAAAAGCTATGTTTGAATGTGTTTGACTTTCATTTGATTTTTAAAGATTTGTTTTAATGTTTTTTGACTGTTATTTGATTCAAAAAGTGTATTTGAATGTGTTTGACACTCTATATATTCAAAAAGTTTTGTTTAAATATGTTTGACTGTATTTCGATCCAAAAAGATTTGTTTGAATGTGTTTGACTTTCATTAGATTCATAAAGCATTGTTTGAACGTGTTTGACTTTCATTTGATTCAAAAATCTTTGTTTGAATGTGTTTTGACTTTCATTACATTCAAAAAGCTTTGTTTGAATGTGTTCAACTTTCATTTGATTTTTGAAAGATTTGTTTTAATGTGTTTGACTTTCATTTGATTCAAAAACTTGTTTGAATGTGTTTAACTTTCTTTTGATTCAAAAAGCTTAATTTGAATTTGTTTTACTTATTTCGATTCAAAAAGAATTGTTTGAATGTGTTTAACTTTCATTAGATTAAAAAAGCTTTGTTTGAATGTATTTCACTTTCATTTGATTTCAAAAGCTTTGTTTGAATGTGTTTGACTTTCATTTGATTCAAAAACTTTTGTTTGAATGTGTTTGACTTTCTTTTGATTCAAAAAGTTTTGTTTGAACGTGTTTGACTGTATTAGGATGCACTAAGATTTGTTTGAATGTGTTTTGACTTTTATTTGATTCATAAAGCTTTGTGTGAACGTGTTTGACTTTCATTTGATTCAAAAAGCTCTGTTTGAATGTGTTTAACTTTCGTTTGATTCAAGAAGCTTTGTTTGAATGTGTTTGAGTTTATTTCGATTTAAAAACATATATTTGAATGTGTTTGACTCTCATTTGATTCAAAAAGCTTTGTTTAAATGTGTTTTGACATTCAATAGATTCAAAAAGCTTTGTTTGAATGTATTTGACTTTCATTTCAATCAAAAAGCTTTGTTTGAATTTGTTTGACTTTCATTCGATTCAAAAACTTTTGTTTGAATGTGTTTGACTTTCTTTTGATTCAAAAAATTTTGTTTGAACGTGTTTCACTGTATTTGGATCCACTAAGATTTGTTTGAATGTGTTTGACTTTTATTTGATTCATAAAGCTTTGTTTGAACGTGTTTGACTTTCATTTGATTCAAAAAGCTCTGTTTGGAAGTGTTTAACTTTCGTTTGATTCAAGAAGCTTTGTTTGAATGTGTTTGAGTTTATTTCGATTCAAAAACATTTATTTGAATGTGTTTGACTCTCATTTGATTCAAATAGCTTTGTTTGAATGTGTTTGACATTCATTAGATTCAAAAATCTTTGTTTGATTGTATTTGACTTTCATTTGTTTCAAAAAGCTTTGATTGAATGTGTTTTGACTGTATTTCGATCCAAAAATATTTGTTTGAATGTGTTTGAGTTTCATTTGATTCAAAAAGCTCTATTTGAATGTGTTTTAACTTTCGTTTGATTCAAGAAGCTTTGTTTGAATGTGTTTGAGATTATTTCGATTTAAAAACATAAATTTGAATGTGTTTGACTCTCATTTGATTCAAAAAGCTTTGTTTGAATGTGTTTGACATTCATTAGATTCAAAAAACTTTGTTTGAATGTATTTGACTTTCATTTGATTCAAAAAGCTTTGTTTGAATATGTTTGACTTTCATTTGATTCAAAAACTTTTGTTTGAATGTGTTTGACTTTCTTTTGATTCAAAAAAATTTCGTTTGAACGTGTTTCACTGTATTTGGATCCACTAAGATTTGTTTGAATGTGTTTGACTTTTATTTGATTGATAAAGCTTTGTTAGAACGTGTTTGACTTTCATTTCATTCAAAAAGCTCTGTTTGAATGTGTTTAACTTTCGTTTGATTCAACAAGCTTTGTTTGAATGTGTTTGAGTTTATTTCGATTTAAAAACATATATTTGAATGTGTTTGACTCTCATTTGATTCAAAAAGCTTTGTTTGAATGTGTTTGACATTCATTAGATTCAAAAAGCTTTGTTTGAATGAATTTGACTTTCATTTCAATCAAAAAGCTTTGTTTGAATGTGTTTGACTTTCATTTGATTCAAAAACTTTTGTTTGAATGTGTTTGACTTTCTTTTGATTCAAAAAAATTTTGTTTGAACGTGTTTCACTGTATTTGGATCCACTATGATTTGTTTGAATGTGTTTGACTTTTATTTGATTCATAAAGCTTTGTGTGAACGTGTTTGACTTTCATTTGATTCAAAAAGCTCTGTTTGAATGTGTTTAACTTTCGTTTGATTCAAGAAGCTTTGTTTGAATGTGTTTGAGATTATTTCGATTTAAAAACATAAATTTGAATGTGTTTGACTCTCATTTGATTCAAAAAGCTTTGTTTGAATGTGTTTGACATTCATTAGATTCAAAAACTTTGTTTGAATGTATTTGACTTTCATTTGATTCAAAAAGCTTTGTTTGAATATGTTTGACTTTCATTTGATTCAAAAACTTTTGTTTGAATGTGTTTGACTTTCTTTTGATTCAAAAAATTTTGTTTGAACGTGTTTCACTGTATTTGGATCCACTAAGATTTGTTTGAATGTGTTTGACTTTTATTTGATTGATAAAGCTTTGTTAGAACGTGTTTGACTTTCATTTCATTCAAAAAGCTCTGTTTGAATGTGTTTAACTTTCGTTTGATTCAACAAGCTTTGTTTGAATGTGTTTGAGTTTATTTCGATTTAAAAAACATATATTTGAATGTGTTTGACTCTCATTTGATTCAAAAAGCTTTGTTTGAATGTGTTTGACATTCATTAGATTCAAAAAGCTTTGTTTGAATGAATTTGACTTTCATTTCAATCAAAAAGCTTTGTTTGAATGTGTTTGACTTTCATTTGATTCAAAAACTTTTGTTTGAATGTGTTTGACTTTCTTTTGATTCAAAAAATTTTGTTTGAACGTGTTTCACTGTATTTGGATCCACTATGATTTGTTTGAATGTGTTTGACTTTTATTTGATTCATAAAGCTTTGTTTGAACGTGTTTGACTTTCATTTGATTCAAAAAGCTCTGTTTGAAAGTATTTAACTTTCGTTTGATTCAAGAAGCTTTGTTTGAATGTGTTTGAGTTTATTTAGATTCAAAAACATATATTTGAATGTGTTTGACTCTCATTTGATTCAAAAAGCTTTGTTTGAATGTGTTTTACATTCATTAGATTCAAAAAGGTTTGTTTGAATGTATTTGACTTTCATTTGATTCAAAAAGCTTTGATTGAATGTGTTTGACTTTCATTGGATTCAAAAACTTTTGTTTGAATGTGTTTGACTTTCTTTTGATTCAAAAAGTTTTGCTTGAACGTGTTAGACTTTATTAGGATGCACTAAGATTTGTTTGAATGTGTTTGACTTTTATTTGATTCATAAAGCTTTGTTTGAACGTGTTTGACTTTCATTTGATTCAAAAAGCTCTGTTTGAATGTGTTTAACTTTCTTTTGATTAAAGAAGCTTTGTTTGAATGTGTTTGAGTTTTTTTCGATTTAAAAACATATATTTGAATGTGTTTGACTCTCATTTGATTCAAAAAGCTTTGTTTGAATGTGTTTGACATTCATTAGATTCAAAAAACTTTGTTTGAATGTATTTTACTTTCATTTGATTCAAAAAGCTTTGTTTAAATATATTTGACTTTCATTTGATTCAAAAACTTTTGTTTAAATGTGTTTGACTTTCTTTTGATTCAAAAAATTTTGTTTGAACGTGTTTCACTGTATTTGGATCCACTAAGATTTGTTTGAATGTGTTTGACTTTTATTTGATTCATAAAGCTTTGTTAGAACGTGTTTGACTTTCATTTCATTCAAAAAGCTCTGTTTGAATGTGTTTAACTTTTGTTTGATTCAACAAGCTTTGTTTTGAATGTGTTTGAGTTTATTTCGATTTAAAAACATATATTTGAATGTGTTTGACTCTCATTTGATTCAAAAAGCTTTGTTTGAATGTGTTTGACATTCATTAGATTCAAAAAACTTTGTTTCAATGTATTTTACTTTCATTTGATTCAAAAAGCTTTGTTTAAATATATTTGACTTTCATTTGATTCAAAAACTTTTGTTTAAATGTGTTTGACTTTCTTTTGATTCAAAAAATTTTGTTTGAACGTGTTTCACTGTATTTGGATCCACTAAGATTTGTTTGAATGTGTTTGACTTTTATTTGATTCATAAAGCTTTGTTAGAACGTGTTTGACTTTCATTTCATTCAAAAAAGCTCTGTTTGAATGTGTTTAACTTTTGTTTGATTCAACAAGCTTTGTTTGAATGTGTTTGAGTTTATTCCGATTTAAAAACATATATTTGAATGTGTTTGACTCTCATTTGATTCAAAAAGCTTTGTTTGAATGTGTTTGACATTCATTAGATTCAAAAAGCTTTGTTTGAATGAATTTGACTTTCATTTAAATCAAAAAGCTTTGTTTGAATGTGTTTGACTTTCATTTGATTCAAAAACTTTTGTTTGAATGTGTTTGACTTTCTTTTGATTCAAAAAATTTTGTTTGAACGTGTTTTCACTGTATTTGGATCCACTAAGATTTGTTTGAATGTGTTTGACTTTTATTTGATTCATAAAGCTTTGTTTGAACGTGTTTGACTTTCATTTGATTCAAAAAGCTCTGTTTGAAAGTGTTTAACTTTCGTTTGATTCAAGAAGCTTTGTTTGAATGTGTTTGAGTTTATTTCGATTCAAAAACATTTATTTGAATGTGTTTGACTCCCATTTGATTCAAAAAGCTTTATTTGAATGTGTTTGACATTCATTAGATTAAAAAAGGTTTGTTTGAATGTATTTGACTTTCATTTGATTCAAAAAGCTTTGATTGAATGTGTTTGACTGTATTTCGATCCAAAAAGATTTGTTTGAATGTGTTTGAGTTTCATTTGATTCAAAAAGCTTTTGTTTGAACGAGTTTGACATTCATTTGATTCAAAAAGCTATGTTTGAATGTGTTTTGACTTTCATTTGATTTTTAAAGATATGTTTTAATGTGTTTGACTTTTATTTGATTCAAAAAGCTTATTTGAATGTGTTTGACACTCTAATATATTCAAAAAGCTTTTGTTTGAATGTATTTCACTTTCATTTGATTTCAAAAGCTTTGTTTGAATGTGTTTGACTTTCATTTGATTCAAAAACTTTTGTTTGAATGTGTTTGACTTTCTTTTGGTTCAAAAAGTTTTTGTTTGAACGTGTTTGACTGTATTAGGATGCACTAAGATTTGTTTGAATGTGTTTGACTTTTATTTGATTCATACAGCTTTGTTTGAACGTGTTTGACTTTCATTTGATTCAAAAAGCTCTGTTTGAAATGTGTTTAACTTTCGTTTGATTCAAGAAGCTTTTATTGAATGTGTTTGAGTTTATTTCGATTTTAAAAACATATATTTGAAATGTGTTTGACTCTCATTTGATTCAAAAAGCTTTGGTTTGAATGTGTTTGACATTCATTTAGATTAAAAAAGCTTTGTTTGAATGTATTTGACTTTCATTTGATTCAAAAAGCTTTGATTGAATGTGTTTGACTGTATTTCGATCCAAAAAGATTTGTTTGAATGTGTTTGAGTTTCATTTGATTTAAAAAGCTTTGTTTGAACGAGTTTGACATTCATTTGATTCAAAAAGCTATGTTTGAATGTGTTTGACTTTCATTTGATTTTTAAAGATTTGTTTTAATGTTTTTGACTGTTATTTTGATTCAAAAAAGTGTATTTGAATGTGTTTGACACTCTATATATTCAAAAAGTTTTGTTTAAATATGTTTGACTGTATTTCGATCCAAAAAAGATTTGTTTGAATGTGTTTTGACTTTCATTAGATTCATAAAGCATTGTTTGAACGTGTTTGACTTTCATTTGATTCAAAAATCTTTGTTTGAATGTGTTTGACTTTCATTACATTCAAAAAGCTTTGTTTGAATGTGTTCAACTTTCATTTGATTTTGAAAGATTTGTTTTAATGTGTTTGACTTTCATTTGAATTCAAAAACTTGTTTGAATGTGTTTAACTTTCTTTTGATTCAAAAAGCTTAATTTGAATTTGTTTTACTTATTTCGATTCAAAAAGAATTGTTTGAATGTGTTTAACTTTCATTAGATTCAAAAAGCTTTGTTTGAATGTATTTGACTTTCATTTGATTTCAAAAGCTTTGTTTGAATGTGTTTGACTTTCATTTGATTCAAAAACTTTTGTTTGAATGTGTTTGACTTTCTTTTGATTCAAAAAGTTTTGTTTGAACGTGTTTGACTGTATTAGGATGCACTAAGATTTGTTTGAATGTGTTTGACTTTTATTTGATTCATAAAGCTTTGTTGAACGTGTTTGACTTTCATTTGATTCAAAAAGCTCTGTTTGAATGTGTTTAACTTTCGTTTGATTCAAGAAGCTTTGTTTGAATGTGTTTGAGTTTATTTCGATTTAAAAACATATATTTGAATGTGTTTGACTCTCATTTGATTCAAAAAGATTTGTTAAATGTGTTTGACATTCATAGATTCAAAAAGCTTTGTTTGAATGTATTTGACTTTCATTTCAATCAAAAAGCTTTGTTTGAATTTGTTTGACTTTCATTCGATTTTTGTTTGAATGTGTTTGACTTTCTTTTGATTCAAAAAATTTTGTTTGAACGTGTTTGACTGTATTTGGATCCACTAAGATTTGTTTGAATGTGTTTGACTTTTATTTGATTCATAAAGCTTTGTTTGAACGTGTTTGACTTTCATTTGATTCAAAAAGCTCTGTTTGAAGTGTTTAACTTTCGTTTGATTCAAGAAGCTTTGTTTGAATGTGTTTGAGTTTATTTCGATTCAAAAACATTTATTTGAATGTGTTTGACTCTCATTTGATTCAAATAGCTTTGTTTGAATGTGTTTGACATTCATTAGATTCAAAAATCTTTGTTTGATTGTATTTGACTTTCATTTGTTTCAAAAAGCTTTGATTGAATGTGTTTGACTGTATTTCGATCCAAAAAATTTGTTTGAATGTGTTTGAGTTTCATTTGATTCAAAAAGCTTTGTTTGAACGAGTTTGACATTCATTTGATTCAAAAAGCTATGTTTGAATGTGTTTGACTTTCATTTGATTTTTAAAGATTTGTTTTAATGTGTTTGACTTTTATTTGATTCAAAAAGCTTATTTAAATGTGTTTGACACTCCATATATTAAAAAAGTTTTGTTTAAATATGTTTGACTGTATTTCGATCCAAAAAGATTGTTTTGAATGTGTTTGACTTTCATTAGATTCATAAAGCATTGTTTGAACGTGTTTGACTTTCATTTGATTCAAAAAGCTTTGTTTGAATGTGTTTGACTTTCATTACATTCAAAAAGCTTTGTTTGAATGTGTTCAACTTTCATTTGATTTTGAAAGATTTGTTTTAATGTGTTTGACTTTCATTTGATTAAAAACTTGTTTGAATGTGTTTAACTTTCTTTTGATTCAAAAAGCTTAATTTGAATTTGTTTTACTTTATTTCGATTCAAAAAGAATTGTTTGAATGTGTTTAACTTTCATCAGATTCAAAAAGCTTTGTTGGAATGTATTTGACTTTCATTTGATTCAAAAAGCTTTGTTTGAATGTGTTTGACTTTCATTTGATTCAAAAACTTTTGTTTGAATGTGTTTGACTTTCTTTTGATTCAAAAAGTTTTGTTTGAACGTATTTGACTTTATTAGGATGCACTAAGTTTTGTTGAATGTGTTTGACTTTTATTTGATTCATAAAGCTTTGTTGAACGTGTTTGACTTTCATTTGATTCAAAAAGCTTTTTGAATGTGTTTAACTTTCGTTTGATCAAGAAGCTTTGTTTGAATGTGTTTGAGTTTATTCGATTTAAAAACATATATTTGAATGTGTTTGACTCTCATTTGATTCAAAAAGCTTTGTTTGAATGTGTTTGACATTCATTAGATTCAAAAAGCTTTGTTTGAATGTATTTGACTTTCATTTCAATCAAAAAGCTTTGTTTGAATGTGTTTGACTTTCATTCGATTCAAAAACTTTTGTTTGAATGTGTTTGACTTTCTTTTGATTCAAAAAATTTTGTTTGAACGTGTTTCACTGTATTTGGATCCACTAAGAAGATTGTTTGAATGTGTTTGACTTTTATTTGATTCATAAAGCTTTGTTAGAACGTGTTTGACTTTCATTTCATTAAAAAAGCTCTGTTTGAATGTGTTTAACTTTCGTTTGATTCAACAAGCTTTGTTTGAATGTGTTTGAGTTTATTTCGATTTAAAAAACATATATTTGAATGTGTTTGACTCTCATTTGATTCAAAAAGCTTTGTTTGAATGTGTTTGACATTCATTAGATTCAAAAAGCTTTGTTTGAATGAATTTAACTTTCATTTCAATCAAAAGCTTTGTTTGAATGTGTTTGACTTTCATTTGATTCAAAAACTTTTGTTTGAATGTGTTTGACTTTCTTTTGATTCAAAAATTTTGTTTGAACGTGTTTCACTGTATTTGGATCCACTAAGATTTGTTTGAATGTGTTTGACTTTTATTTGATTCATAAAGCTTTGTTTGAACGTGTTTGACTTTCATTTGATTCAAAAAGCTCTGTTTGAAAGTGTTTAACTTTCGTTTGATTCAAGAAGCTTTGTTTGAATGTGTTTGAGTTTATTTCGATTCAAAAACATTTATTTGAATGTGTTTGACTCTCATTTGATTCAAAAAGCTTTATTTGAATGTGTTTGACATTCATTAGATTCAAAAAGGTTTGTTTGAATGTATTTGACTTTCATTTGATTCAAAAAGCTTTGATTGAATGTGTTTGACTGTATTTCGATCCAAAAAGATTTGTTTGAATGTGTTTAACTTTTTTGATTTTGTTTGAACATCATTTGATTCAAAAAGCTTTGTTTGAATGTGTTTGACATTCATCAAAGCTTTGTTTGAATGTATTTGACTTTCATTTGATCAAAAAGCTTTTTTGAATGTGTTTGACTTTTTTTTGATTCAAAAACTTTTGTTTGAATGTGTTTGACTTTCTTTTGATTCAAAAATTTTGTTTGAACGTGTTTGACTGTATTTGGATCCACTAAGATTTGTTTGAATGTGTTTGACTTTTATTTGATTCATAAAGCTTTGTTTGAACGTGTTTGACTTTCATTTGATTCAAAAAGCTCTGTTTGAAAGTGTTTTAACTTTCGTTTGATTCAAGAAGCTTTGTTTGAATGTGTTTGAGTTTATTTCGATTCAAAAACATATATTTGAATGTGTTTGACTCTCATTTGATTCAAAAAGCTTTGTTTGAATGTGTTTGACATTCATTAGATTCAAAAAGCTTTGTTTGAATGTATTTGACTTTCATTTGATTCAAAAAGCTTTGATTGAATGTGTTTGACTGTATTTCGATCCAAAAATTTGTTTGAATGTGTTTGAGTTTCATTTGATTCAAAAAGCTTTGTTTGAACGAGTTTGACATTCATTTGATTCAAAAAGCTATGTTTGAATGTGTTTGACTTTCATTTGATTTTTAAAGATTTGTTTTAATGTGTTTGACTTTTATTTGATTCAAAAAGCTTATTTGAATGTGTTTGACACTCTATATATTCAAAAAGTTTTGTTTAAATATGTTTGACTGTATTTGATCCAAAAAGATTTGTTTGAATGTGTTTGACTTTCATTAGATTCATAAAGCATTGTTTGAACGTGTTTGACTTTCATTTGATTCAAAAAGCTTTGTTTGAATGTGTTTGACTTTCATTACATTCAAAAAGCTTTGTTTGAATGTGTTCAACTTTCATTTGATTTTGAAAGATTTGTTTTAATGTGTTTGACTTTCATTTGATTCAAAAACTTGTTTGAATGTGTTTAACTTTCTTTTGATTCAAAACTTAATTTGAATTTGTTTTACTTTATTTCGATTCAAAAAGAATTGTTTGAATGTGTTTAACTTTCATTAGATTCAAAAAGCTTTGTTTGAATGTATTTCACTTTCATTTGATTTAAAAGCTTTGTTTTGAATGTGTTTGACTTTCATTTGATTCAAAACTTTTGTTTGAATGTGTTTGACTTTCTTTTGATTCAAAAGTTTTTGTTTGAACGTGTTTGACTGTATTAGGATGCACTAAGATTTGTTTGAATGTGTTTGACTTTTATTTGATTCATAAAGCTTTGTTTGAACGTGTTTGACTTTCATTTGATTCAAAAAGCTCTGTTTGAATGTGTTTTAACTTTCGTTTGATTCAAGAAGCTTTGTTTGAATGTGTTTGAGTTTTTTTGATTTAAAAACATATATTTGAATGTGTTTGACTCTCATTTGATTCAAAAAGCTTTGTTTGAATGTGTTTTACATTCATTAGATTCAAAAAGCTTTGTTTGAATGTGTTTGACTTTCATTTGATTCAAAAACTTTTGTTTGAATGTGTTTGACTTTCTTTTGATTCAAAAAGTTTTGTTTGAACGTGTTTGACTGTATTAGGATGCACTAAGATTTGTTTGAATGTGTTTGACTTTTATTTGATTCATAAAGCTTTGTTTGAACGTGTTTGACTTTCATTTGATTCAAAAAGCTCTATTTTGAATGTGTTTAACTTTCGTTTGATTCAAGAAGCTTTGTTTGAATGTGTTTGAGTTTATTTCGATTTAAAAACATAAATTTGAATGTGTTTGACTCTCATTTGATTCAAAAAGCTTTGTTTGAATGTGTTTGACATTCATTAGATTCAAAAAGCTTTGTTTGAATGTATTTGACTTTCATTTGATTCAAAAAGCTTTGTTTGAATATGTTTGACTTTCATTTGATTCAAAAACTTTGTTTTGAATGTGTTTGACTTTCTTTTGATTCAAAAATTTTGTTTGAACGTGTTTCACTGTATTTGGATCCACTAAGATTTGTTTGAATGTGTTTGACTTTTATTTGATTCATAAAGCTTTGTTTGAACGTGTTTGACTTTCATTTGATTCAAAAAGCTGTGTTTGAATGTGTTTAACTTTCGTTTGATTCAAAAGCTTTGTTTGAATGTGTTTGAGTTTATTTCGATTTAAAAACATATATTTGAATGTGTTTGACTCTCATTTGATTCAAAAAGCTTTGTTTGAATGTGTTTGACATTCATTAGATTCAAAAAGCTTTGTTTGAATGAATTTGACTTTCATTTCAATCAAAAAAGCTTTGTTTGAATGTGTTTGAATTTCGATTTTGTTTGAATGTGTTTGACTTTCATTACATTCAAAAAGCTTGTTTGAATGTTTCAACTTTCATTTGATTTTGAAAGATTTGTTTTAATGTGTTTGACTTTCATTTGATTCAAAAACTTGTTTGAATGTGTTAACTTTCTTTTGATTCAAAAAGCTTAATTTGAATTTGTTTTACTTTATTTCGATTCAAAAAAGAATTGTTTGAATGTGTTTAACTTTCATTAGATTCAAAAAGCTTTGTTGGAATGTATTTGACTTTCATTTGATTCAAAAAGCTTTGTTTGAATGTGTTTGACTTTCATTTGATTCAAAAACTTTGGTTTGAATGTGTTTGACTTTCTTTTGATTCAAAAAGTTTTGTTTGAACGTGTTTGACTGTATTAGGATGCACTAAGATTTGTTTGAATGTGTTTGACTTTTATTTGATTCATAAAGCTTTGTTTGAACGTGTTTGACTTTCATTTGATTCAAAAAGCTCTGTTTGAATGTGTTTAACTTTCGTTTGATTCAAGAAGCTTTGTTTGAATGTGTTTGAGTTTATTTCGATTTAAAAACATATATTTGAATGTGTTTGACTCTCATTTGATTCAAAAAGCTTTGTTTGAATGTGTTTGACATTCATTAGATTCAAAAGCTTTGTTTGAATGTATTTGACTTTCATTTGAATCAAAAAGCTTTGTTTGAATGTGTTTGACTTTCATTTGATTCAAAAACTTTTGTTTGAATGTGTTTGACTTTCTTTTGATTCAAAAAATTTTGTTTGAACGTGTTTGACTGTATTTGGATCCACTAAGATTTGTTTGAATGTGTTTGACTTTTATTTGATTCATAAAGCTTTGTTTGAACGTGTTTGACTTTCATTTGATTCAAAAAGCTCTGTTTGAAAGTGTTAACTTTCGTTTGATTCAAGAAGCTTTGTTTGAATGTGTTTGAGTTTATTTCGATTCAAAAACATTTATTTGAATGTGTTTGACTCTCATTTGATTCAAAAAGCTTTGTTTGAATGTGTTTGACATTCATTAGATTCAAAAAGCTTTGTTTGAATTATTTGACTTTCATTTGATTCAAAAAAATGTGTTTGACTTTGTTTGTTAAATTGATTTTTGTTTGAATGTGTTTGAGTTTCATTTGATTCAAAAAGCTTTGTTTGAACGAGTTTGACATTCATTTGATTCAAAAAGCTATGTTTGAATGTGTTTGACTTTCATTTGATTTTTAAAGATTTGTTTTAATGTGTTTGACTTTTATTTGATTCAAAAAGCTTATTTAAATGTGTTTGACACTCCATATATTAAAAAAGTTTTGTTTAAATATATTTGACTGTATTTCGATCCAAAAAGATTTGTTTGAATGTGTTTGACTTTCATTAGATTCATAAAGCATTGTTTGAACGTGTTTGACTTTCATTTGATTCAAAAAGCTTTGTTTGAATGTGTTTGACTTTCATTACATTCAAAAAGCTTTGTTTGAATGTGTTCAACTTTCATTTGATTTTGAAAGATTTGTTTAATGTGTTTGACTTTCATTTGATTAAAAAACTTGTTTGAATGTGTTTAACTTTCTTTTGATTCAAAAAGCTTAATTTGAATTTGTTTTACTTTATTTCGATTCAAAAAGAATTGTTTGAATGTGTTTAACTTTCATGATTCAAAAAGCTTTGTTTGAATGTATTTGACTTTCATTCAAAAAGCTTTGTTTGAATGTGTTTGACTTTCATTTGATTCAAAAACTTTTGTTTGAATGTGTTTGACTTTCTTTTGATTCAAAAAGTTTTGTTTGAACGTTTTGACTTTATTAGGATGCACTAAGATTTGTTTGAATGTGTTTGACTTTTATTTGATTCATAAAGCTTTGTTTGAACGTGTTTGACTTTCATTTGATTCAAAAAGCTCTGTTTGAATGTGTTTAACTTTCGTTTGATTCAAGAAGCTTTGTTTGAATGTGTTTGAGTTTATTTCGATTTAAAAACATATATTTGAATGTGTTTGACTCTCATTTGATTCAAAAAGCTTTGTTTGAATGTGTTTGACATTCATTAGATTCAAAAAGCTTTGTTTTGAATGTATTTGACTTTCATTTTCAAAAAGCTTTGTTGAATGTGTTTGACTTTCATTCGATTCAAAAACTTTTGTTTGAATGTGTTTGACTTTCTTTGATTCAAAAAATTTTGTTTGAACGTGTTTCACTGTATTTGGATCCACTAAGATTTGTTTGAATGTGTTTGACTTTTATTTGATTCATAAAGCTTTGTTTGAACGTGTTTGACTTTCATTTGATTAAAAAGCTCTGTTTGAATGTGTTTAACTTTCGTTTGATTCAAAAGCTTTGTTTGAATGTGTTTGAGTTTATTTCGATTTAAAAATATATTTGAATGTGTTTGACTCATTTGATTCAAAAAGCTTTGTTTGAATGTGTTTGACATTCATAAAAAGCTTTGTTTGAATGTTTGACTTTCATTTCAATCAAAAAGCTTTGTTTGAATGTGTTTTGACTTTCATTTGATTCAAAAACTTTTGTTTGAATGTGTTTGACTTTCTTTTGATTCAAAAATTTTGTTTGAACGTGTTTCACTGTATTTGGATCCACTAAGATTTGTTTGAATGTGTTTGACTTTTATTTGATTCATAAAGCTTTGTTTGAACGTGTTTGACTTTCATTTGATTCAAAAAGCTCTGTTTGAAAGTGTTTAACTTTCGTTTGATTCAAGAAGCTTTGTTTGAATGTGTTGAGTTTATTTCGATTCAAAAACATTTATTTGAATGTGTTTGACTCTCATTTGATTCAAAAAGCTTTTTTGAATGTTTTGACATTCATTAGATTCAAAAATTTGTTTGAATGTATTTGACTTTCATTTGATTCAAAAAGCTTTGATTGAATGTGTTTGACTGTATTTAAAAAGATTTGTTTGAATGTGTTTAACTTTCGTTTGATTCAAAAGCTTTGTTTGAATGTGTTTGAGTTTGATGTGTTTGACTTCATTTGATTCAAAAAGCTTTGTTTGAATGTGTTTGACATTCATTGATTCTTTGTTTGAATGTATTTGACTTTCATTTGATCAAAAAGCTTTGTTTGAATGTGTTTGACTTTCTTTTGATTCAAAAACTTTTGTTTGAATGTGTTTGACTTTCTTTGATTCAAAAATTTTGTTTGAACGTGTTTGACTGTATTTGGATCCACTAAGATTTGTTTGAATGTGTTTGACTTTTATTTGATTCATAAAGCTTTGTTTGAACGTGTTTGACTTTCATTTGATTCAAAAAGCTCTGTTTGAAAGTGTTTAACTTTCGTTTGATTCAAGAAGCTTTGTTTGAATGTGTTTGAGTTATTTCGATTAAAAAAAAACATTTATTTGAATGTGTTTGACTCTCATTTGATTCAAAGCTTTGTTTGAATGTGTTTGAATTAGATTCAAAAAGCTTTGTTTGATTGTATTTGACTTTCATTTGATTCAAAAAGCTTTGATTGAATGTGTTTGACTGTATTTCGATCCAAAAATTTTGTTTGAATGTGTTTGAGTTTCATTTGATTCAAAAAGCTTTTTTTGAACGAGTTTGACATTCATTTGATTCAAAAAGCTATGTTTGAATGTGTTGACTTTCATTTGATTTTTAAAGATTTGTTTTAATGTGTTTGACTTTTATTTGATTCAAAAAGCTTATTTAAATGTGTTTGACTATATATTCAAAAAGTTTTGTTTAAATATGTTTGACTGTATTTCGATCCAAGATTTGTTTGAATGTGTTTGAGTTTCATTTGATTCAAAAATTTGAACGTGTTTGACATTCATTTGATTCAAAAAGCTTGTTTGAATGTGTTTGACTTTCATTTGATTTTTAAAGATTGTTTTAATGTGTTTGACTTTTATTTGATTCAAAAGCTTATTTGAATGTGTTTGACAATATATTCAAAAAGTTTTGTTTGAATGTATTTACTTTCATTTGATTTCAAAAGCTTTGTTTGAATGTGTTTGACTTTCATTTGATTCAAAAACTTTGTTTTGAATGTGTTTGACTTTCTTTTGATTCAAAAGTTTTGTTTGAACGTGTTTGACTGTATTAGGATGCACTAAGATTTGTTTGAATGTGTTTGACTTTTATTTGATTCATAAAGCTTTGTTTGAACGTGTTTGACTTTCATTTGATTCAAAAAGCTCTGTTTGAATGTGTTTAACTTTCGTTTGATTCAAGAAGCTTTGTTTGAATGTGTTTTGAGTTTATTTCGATTTAAAAACATATATTTGAATGTGTTTGACTCTCATTTGATTCAAAAAGCTTTGTTTGAATGTGTTTGACATTCATTAGATTAAAAAAGCTTTGTTTGAATGTATTTGACTTTCATTTGATTCAAAAAGCTTTGATTGAATGTGTTTGACTGTATTTCGAAAAAGATTTGTTTGAATGTGTTTGAGTTTTCATTTGATTCAAAAAGCTTTGTTTGAACGAGTTTGACATTCATTTGATTCAAAAAGCTATGTTTGAATGTGTTTGACTTTCATTTGATTTTTAAAGATTTGTTTTAATGTTTTGACTTTATTTGATTCAAAAGTTATTTGAATGTGTTTGACACTCTATATATTCAAAAAGTTTTGTTTAAATATGTTTGACTGTATTTCGATCCAAAAAGATTTCTTTGAATGTGTTTGACTTTCATTAGATTCATAAAGCATTGTTTGAACGTGTTTGACTTTCATTTGATTCAAAAAGCTTTGTTTGAATGTGTTTGACTTTCATTACATTCAAAAAGCTTTTTGAATGTGTTCAACTTTCATTTGATTTTGAAAGATTTGTTTTAATGTGTTTGACTTTCATTTGATTCAAAAACTTGTTTGAATGTGTTAACTTTCTTTTGATTCAAAAAGCTTAATTTGAATTTGTTTTACTTTATTTCGATTCAAAAAGAATTGTTTGAATGTGTTTAACTTTCATCAGATTCAAAAAGCTTTGTTGGAATGTATTTGACTTTCATTTGATTCAAAAAGCTTTGTTTGAATGTGTTTGACTTTCATTTGATTCAAAAACTTTGGTTTGAATGTGTTTGACTTTCTTTTGATTCAAAAAGTTTTGTTTGAACGTGTTTGACTGTATTAGGATGCACTAAGATTTGTTTGAATGTGTTTGACTTTTATTTGATTCATAAAGCTTTGTTTGAACGTGTTTGACTTTCATTTGATTCAAAAAGCTCTGTTTGAATGTGTTTAACTTTCGTTTGATTCAAGAAGCTTTGTTTGAATGTGTTTGAGTTTATTTTGATTTAAAAACATATATTTGAATGTGTTTGACTCTCATTTGATTCAAAAAGCTTTGTTTGAATGTGTTTGACATTCATTAGATTTCAAAAAGCTTTGTTTGAATGTATTTGACTTTCATTTGATTCAAAAAGCTTTGATTGAATGTGTTTGACTGTATTTCGATCCAAAAAATTTGTTTGAATGTGTTTGAGTTTCATTTGATTCAAAAAGCTTTGTTTGAACGAGTTTGACATTCATTTGATTCAAAAGCTATGTTTGAATGTGTTTGACTTTCATTTGATTTTTAAAGATTTTTTTAATGTGTTTGACTTTTATTTGATTCAAAAAGCTTATTTAAATGTGTTTGACACTCATATATTCAAAAAATTTTGTTTAAATATGTTTGACTGTATTTCGATCCAAAAAAGATTTGTTTTGAATGTGTTTGACTTTCATTAGATTCATAAAGCATTGTTTGAACGTGTTTGACTTTCATTTGATTCAAAAAGCTTTGTTTGAATGTGTTTGACTTTCATTACATTCAAAAAGCTTTGTTTGAATGTGTTCAACTTTCATTTGATTTTGTTTGTTTTAATGTTTTGACTTTCATTTAATTCAAAAATTGTTTGAATGTGTTTAACTTTCTTTTGATTCAAAAAGCTTAATTTGAATTTGTTTTACTTTATTTCGATTCAAAAAGAATTGTTTGAATGTGTTGATTCAAAAAAATGTGATTCAAAAAGCTTTGTTTGAATGTGTTTGACTTTCATTTGATTCAAAAACTTTTGTTTGAATGTGTTTGACTTTCTTTTGATTCAAAAAGTTTTGTTTGAACGTGTTTGACTTTATTAGGATGCACTAAGATTTGTTTGAATGTGTTTGACTTTTATTTGATTCATAAAGCTTTGTTTGAACGTGTTTGACTTTCATTTGATTCAAAAAGCTCTGTTTGAATGTGTTTAACTTTCGTTTGATTCAAGAAGCTTTGTTTGAATGTGTTTGAGTTTATTTTGATTTAAAAACATATATTTGAATGTGTTTGACTCTCATTTGATTCAAAAAGCTTTGTTTGAATGTGTTTGACATTCATTAGATTCAAAAAGCTTTGTTTGAATGTATTTGACTTTCATTTTCAAAAAGCTTTGTTTGAATGTGTTTGACTTTCATTTGATTCAAAAAACTTTTGTTTGAATGTGTTTGACTTTCTTTTGATTCAAAAAATTTTTGTTTGAACGTGTTTCACTGTATTTGGATCCACTAAGATTTGTTTGAATGTGTTTGACTTTTATTTGATTCATAAAGCTTTGTTGAACGTGTTTGACTTTCATTTGATTCAAAAAGCTCTGTTTGAATGTGTTTAACTTTCGTTTGATTCAAGAAGCTTTGTTTGAATGTGTTTGAGTTTATTTCGATTTAAAAACATTATTTGAATGTGTTTGACTCTCATTTGATTCAAAAAGCTTTGTTTGAATGTGTTTGACATTCATTAGATTCAAAAAGCTTTGTTTGAATGTATTTGACTTTCATTTGATCAAAAAGCTTTGTTTGAATGTGTTTGACTTTCATTTGATTCAAAAACTTTTGTTTGAATGTGTTTGACTTTCTTTTGATTCAAAAATTTTGTTTGAACGTGTTTCACTGTATTTGGATCCACTAAGATTTGTTTGAATGTGTTTGACTTTTATTTGATTCATAAAGCTTTGTTTGAACGTGTTTTGACTTTCATTTGATTCAAAAAGCTTTGTTTGAAGTGTTTAACTTTCGTTTGATTCAAGAAGCTTTGTTTGAATGTGTTTGAGTTTATTTCGATTCAAAAACATTTATTTGAATGTGTTTGACTCTCATTTGATTCAAAAGCTTTGTTTGAATGTGTTTTTCATTAGATTCAAAAAGCTTTGTTTGATTGTATTTGACTTTCATTTGATTCAAAAAGCTTTGATTGAATGTGTTTGACTGTATTTCGATCCAAAAATATTTGTTTGAATGTGTTTGAGTTTCATTTGATTCAAAAAGCTTTGTTTGAACGAGTTTGACATTCATTTGATTCAAAAGTTATGTTTGAATGTGTTTGACTTTCATTTGATTTTTAAAGATTTTTTTTAATGTGTTTGACTTTTATTTGATTCAAAAAGCTTATTAATGTGTTTGACACTCTATATATTCAAAAAGTTTTGTTTAAATATGTTTGACTGTATTTGGATCCAAAAAGATTTGTTTGAATGTGTTTGACTTTCATTAGATTCATAAAGCATTGTTTGAACGTGTTTGACTTTCATTTGATTCAAAAAGCTTTGTTTGAATGTGTTTGACTTTCATTACATTCAAAAAGCTTTGTTTGAATGTGTTCAACTTTCATTTGATTTTGAAAGATTTGTTTTAATGTGTTTGACTTTCATTTGATTCAAAAACTTGTTTGAATGTGTTTAACTTTCTTTTGATTCAAAAGCTTAATTTGAATTTGTTTACTTTATTCGATTCAAAAAGAATTGTTTGAATGTGTTAAACTTTCATTAGATTCAAAAAGCTTTGTTTGAATGTATTTCACTTTCATTTGATTTCAAAAGCTTTGTTTGAATGTGTTTGACTTTCATTTGATTCAAAAACTTTTGTTTGAATGTGTTTGACTTTCTTTTGATTCAAAAAGTTTTGTTTGAACGTATTTGACTTTATTAGGATGCACTAAGATTTGTTTGAATGTGTTTGACTTTTATTTGATTCATAAAGCTTTGTTTGAACGTGTTTGACTTTCATTTGATTCAAAAAGCTCTGTTTGAATGTGTTTAACTTTCGTTTGATTCAAGAAGCTTTGTTTGAATGTGTTTGAGTTTATTTTGATTAAAAAACATTATTTGAATGTGTTTGACTCTCATTTGATTCAAAAAGCTTTGTTTGAATGTGTTTGACATTCATTAGATTCAAAAAGCTTTGTTTGAATGTATTTGACTTTCATTTCAATCAAAAAGCTTTGTTTGAATGTGTTTGACTTTCATTTGATTCAAAAACTTTTGTTTGAATGTGTTTGACTTTCTTTTCAAAAAATTTTGTTTGAACGTGTTTCACTGTATTTGGATCCACTAAGATTTGTTTGAATGTGTTTGACTTTTATTTGATTCATAAAGCTTTGTTTGAACGTGTTTGACTTTCATTTGATTCAAAAGCTCTTTCGTTTGATTCAAGAAGCTTTGTTTGAATGTGTTTGAGTTTATTTCGATTTAAAAACATATATTTGAATGTGTTTTGACTCTCATTTGATTCAAAAAGCTTTGTTTGAATGTGTTTGACATTCATTAGATTCAAAAAGCTTTGTTTGAATGTATTTTGACTTTCATTTCAATCAAAAGCTTTGTTTGAATGTGTTTGACTTTCATTTGATTCAAAAACTTTGTTTGAATGTGTTTGACTTTCTTTTGATTCAAAAAATTTTGTTTGAACGTGTTTGACTGTATTTGGATCCACTAAGATTTGTTTGAATGTGTTTGACTTTTATTTGATTCATAAAGCTTTGTTTGAACGTGTTTGACTTTCATTTGATTCAAAAAGCTTTGTTTGAAGTGTTTAACTTTCGTTTGATTCAAGAAGCTTTGTTTGAATGTGTTTGAGTTTATTTCGATTCAAAAACATTTATTTGAATGTGTTTGACTCTCATTTGATTCAAAAGCTTTGTTTGAATGTGTTTTTCATTAGATTCAAAAAGCTTTGTTTGATTGTATTTGACTTTCATTTGATTCAAAAAGCTTTGATTGAATGTGTTTGACTGTATTTCGATCCAAAAATTTTGTTTGAATGTGTTTGAGTTTCATTTGATTCAAAAAGCTTTGTTTGAACGAGTTTGACATTCATTTGATTCAAAAAGCTATGTTTGAATGTGTTTGACTTTCATTTGATTTTTAAAGATTTTTTAAATGTGTTTGACTTTTATTTGATTCAAAAAGCTTATTTGAATGTGTTTGACACTCTATATATTCAAAAAGTTTTGTTTAAATATGTTTGATTGTATTTGGATCCAAAAAGATTTGTTTGAATGTGTTTGACTTTCATTAGATTCATAAAGCATTGTTTGAACGTGTTTGACTTTCATTTGATTCAAAAAGCTTTGTTTGAATGTGTTTGACTTTCATTACATTCAAAAGCTTTGTTTGAATGTGTTCAACTTTCATTTGATTTTGAAAGATTTGTTTTAATGTGTTTGACTTTCATTTGATTCAAAAAACTTGTTTGAATGTGTTTAACTTTCTTTTGATTCAAAAGCTTAATTTGAATTTGTTTTACTTATTTCGATTCAAAAAGAATTGTTTGAATGTGTTAACTTTCATTAGATTCAAAAAGCTTTGTTTGAATGTATTTCACTTTCATTTGATTTCAAAAGCTTTGTTTGAATGTGTTTGACTTTCATTTGATTCAAAAACTTTTGTTTGAATGTGTTTGACTTTCTTTTGATTCAAAAAGTTTTGTTTGAACGTGTTTGACTGTATTAGGATGCACTAAGATTTGTTTGAATGTGTTTGACTTTTATTTGATTCATAAAGCTTTGTTTGAACGTGTTTGACTTTCATTTGATTCAAAAAGCTCTGTTTGAATGTGTTTAACTTTCGTTTGATTCAAGAAGCTTTGTTTGAATGTGTTTGAGTTTATTTGATTTAAAAACATATATTGAATGTGTTTGACTTCATTTGATTCAAAAAGCTTTGTTTGAATGTGTTTGACATTCATTAGATTCAAAAAGCTTTGTTTGAATGTATTTGACTTTCATTTGAATCAAAAGCTTTGTTTGAATGTGTTTGACTTTCATTTGATTCAAAAACTTTTGTTTGAATGTGTTTGACTTTCTTTTGATTCAAAAAATTTTGTTTGAACGTGTTTGACTGTATTTGGATCACTAAGATTTGTTTGAATGTGTTTGACTTTTATTTGATTCATAAAGCTTTGTTTGAACGTGTTTGACTTTCATTTGATTCAAAAAGCTCTGTTTGAATGTTTAACTTTCGTTTGATTCAAGAAGCTTTGTTTGAATGTGTTTGAGTTTATTTCGATTAAAAAAACATTTATTTGAATGTGTTTGACTCTCATTTGATTCAAAAAGCTTTGTTTGAATGTGTTGACATTTCATTAGATTCAAAAAGCTTTGTTTGATTGTATTTGACTTTCATTTGATTCAAAAAGCTTTGATTGAATGTGTTTGACTGTATTTCGATCCAAAAAGATTTGTTTGAATGTGTTTGAGTTTCATTTGATTCAAAAAGCTTTGTTTGAACGAGTTTGACATTCATTTGATTCAAAAAGTTATGTTTGAATGTGTTTGACTTTCATTTGATTTTTAAAGATTTTTTTTAATGTGTTTGACTTTTATTTGATTCAAAAAGCTTATTTGAATGTGTTTGACACTCTATATATTCAAAAAGTTTTGTTTAAATATGTTTGACTGTATTTTGATCCAAAAAGATTTGTTTGAATGTGTTTGACTTTCATTAGATTCATAAAGCATTGTTTGAACGTGTTTGACTTTCATTTGATTCAAAAAGCTTTTGTTTGAATGTGTTTGACTTTCATTACATTCAAAAAGCTTTGTTTGAATGTGTTCAACTTTCATTTGATTTTGAAAGATTTTGTTTAATGTTTTTGACTTTCATTTGATTCAAAAACTTGTTTTGAATGTGTTTAACTTTCTTTTGATTCAAAAAGCTTAATTTGAATTTGTTTTACTTTATTTCGATTCAAAAAGAATTGTTTGAATGTGTTTAACTTTCATTAGATTCAAAAAGCTTTGTTGAATGTATTTGACTTTCATTTGATTCAAAAAGCTTTGTTTGAATGTGTTTGACTTTCATTTGATTCAAAAACTTTTGTTTGAATGTGTTTGACTTTTTTTGATTCAAAAAGTTTTGTTTGAACGTATTTGACTTTATTAGGATGCACTAAGATTTGTTTGAATGTGTTTGACTTTTATTTGATTCATAAAGCTTTGTTAGAACGTGTTTGACTTTCATTTGATTCAAAAAGCTCTGTTTGAATGTGTTTAACTTTCGTTTGATTCAAGAAGCTTTGTTTGAATGTGTTTGAGTTTATTTCGATTTAAAAACATATATTTGAATGTGTTTGACTCTCATTTGATTCAAAAAGCTTTGTTTGAATGTGTTTGACATTCATTAGATTCAAAAAGCTTTGTTTGAATGTATTTGACTTTCATTTCATCAAAAAGCTTTGTTTGAATGTGTTTGACTTTCATTTGATTCAAAAACTTTTGTTTGAATGTGTTTGACTTTCTTTTGATTCAAAAAATTTTGTTTGAACGTGTTTCACTGTATTTAAATCCACTAAGATTTGTTTGAATGTGTTTGACTTTTATTTGATTCATAAAGCTTTGTTTGAACGTGTTTGACTTTCATTTGATTCAAAAAGCTCTGTTTGAAGTGTTTAACTTTCGTTTGATTCAAGAAGCTTTGTTTGAATGTGTTTGAGTTTATTTCGATTCAAAAACATTTATTTGAATGTGTTTGACTCTCATTTTGATTCAAATAGCTTTGTTTGAATGTGTTTGACATTCATTAGATTCAAAAAGCTTTGTTTGAATGTATTTGACTTTCATTTG